>NW_027362761.1:178480532-178778032 GCF_046119375.1 Phyllobates terribilis | reverse complement strand
CGGTACGGGTGGAAAGAGGCTGAACTGGTGCGGGGGCCTAGAATAAGGAGAAGTGGCTCCTGTAGATAGAGCAGTGTGGAGTCCTCCTTAGAAGGATCTGCGAATGTCAGCTGCTGGTCACTGCACGGTTTTCACATTGTGTGCTGTCCTTAGCAAGTTCACCATCATCTTCTTCAGACTCCAACTCTACATGGAAATCAAAGTCATTTTCTGCCTTGCAATCATCATTTTCATTAGGTGTACATATGTCCGTCTGTTGATCTTTTGCTCTAGAATAAAAATGAAAAGAAAATGTTTACTTAGTCTATACTTATAAAACCATAATGCTATTCAATAAATAAGCCGGCACAACGTAACACCTGTAGACACCCCAGAAATGATGACAGGGCACTCACTCAATAGTAACAACCACTGTCTATATGCCAAATTGGTTAACATCATTAGCACGGATAGTAAGTGGAAATAGTGCTACATTCCTTATTTTTGCAGTAGTACTTAAAGGGGTTCTCCACTACTAAAACCACTTCTTGAACTAAATGTTTGGCCCCCAATAAAATGAAAAAAAACTATACTCCTCTTCCGTGCTGGCACCATTCCAGCACTCGCGGTCCCGGGGCTGTGATGCAGTGGAATGACATGTGATGCCTGTCGCCCAATCAGCGTTGGCATCATAGTCCCGTCTCCTGTCGAATTGAACATGAAGAGGAAGTCAGATCACCTGCAGCCCGGACTTCCTCTTCATGTCCGATTTGTCCGGAAACGGGGACAGCGATGCCGGCGGTGATCGGGGGCCGGGCACCACGTGTCATTCCACTGCATCACAGCCCCAGGAAAGCAAGTGCAGACACCAATGGAATGGCGCCAGCACAGGAGGGAGTATACTGTAGTTTTTTTTTATTTTATTGGGGCCAAACATTTACTTCAAGATGGGTTTGTCCTAGTAGTGGACAACCCCTATAATGACCTTTAAAAACATTTCATTGGTTCGATGATGACATACTGCTACTGTACTATGTAGCTCATTACTTATTGTGCAGAGAACCAGGTTACAAGGGGCTCCATTTGTCTAGTAGAGAAGAAGCTTTTACTTCTACCTAGGCTAAAGCCTCTGGCATTATAGCAAAGATGAGGGTGGCACTGTGCCTGCCGAGGTGCAACACAACTTGGCGGTAATGTTTTTCTAACTGTACATGTATTTTAAAATTAAATTGAAATCTTGCATGTTTCATTCATTCGGAGCCTGACAATAGGCCAATAGGTCTGTTAAGATGACTTCTCAGCAGTTGGATTATCATCACAGGCAGGATTACAATACATCACCTATACAAAGATAATGCACGCTCTCGGTTCACAGGTGATGGACACCGTTCACATCCTCCCCCCTCCCTACACAAGGACCACTGCATAGTCACAGAGCATGCTCACTACACTTTCAGAATGAGTGATCTCTAGGTACCAGTTATTATCGAAGGTCCATTCAATCAGAAAGAAGATTATGTTTTACTATATGGTTTATAAAAAGCAAAAATATCTAGGCAATAATTTCATTTTAAAGGGGTTATTATTTTACCTAAGATTTGTCATCATTTTGTTATTACGGGGTCCAGCCTTTGGGACATACACTAATCCGGAGAATAAAGGGTCCTCTTAAATTTACCCTCCATGGCAAGGCTCCTAGACACTCAGAATAAAGCTCCCTTCATAGCTGATGGCTGGAGCACCAATGTGCAGGGGGAAACCAATGAAGGTGTTTTCAAAACAGTGAGAGTCCAGAAATCTTAAAGTGATGGGAACACGTCTTCAAGTGGCTTTCTGTGAAATTGGCTCCAGCATGTGTCTGAGACAAGAAAGTTACTGGAGACAGGAACTGGTGTAAGCGATTTGTGTACTGTATAGGAAACGTAAGCTAAATACATAAGTGGAGCACTTTCCCAGGAGCAAGCATTCCTCTGGGAATGCTTGCTCCTGGGAATGCTTGCTCCTTTGTCCTGAACATGCCAAGACATTCTATGCTGCAGCTACTCACATTTCACCTGCAAAGATCACGGCCGGGCAAAGGTAACCTGGAAATAAATGGCCGTCCATGTAATGCATTTATGGGCTGGGTCCTCCAGAGTGGGAGTCAAGCTTGCAGGACAGTTCTGGTCTTCATGAGACAATGTGGACTAAACACTAGAGCAGATAAAACCTTCAAGAACAGTCATGCTCCTCAGGTCACTCAGTCAAAATTTTAAAGAAATAACAAAGCTCTTGAAATTAAATATATGCTG
This sequence comes from Phyllobates terribilis, assembly GCF_046119375.1. NCBI lineage: Eukaryota > Metazoa > Chordata > Amphibia > Anura > Dendrobatidae > Phyllobates > Phyllobates terribilis. The sequence continues at coordinate 178,775,762 of NW_027362761.1, read as the reverse complement.
GTACTTATTCTAAAGCCTGAGCAGGAACAAACAAGAAGGAGGCTTTATTCTAGGTTCAATAAAGGAATAAAATACCTGTAAAAGCTGCCATTTCAACCTGCCATTGTCCTCCTGACTATGATGTTTGCACAGTCCAATACGCTTGATTGCCAGGGAAATCATTGCGGTACATTGTGTCATACATCTACGTACAGTGGATACAGGAGCCGGGCCAAGTGAGACAACAGCGCACACAATGCAGGATAGGTTTTACTTAGAAATGAGAATTATGTAACTATGCTAGAATTTGGCCTTCTCTTTGTGTCCCTTTTCTATAGCTGTTCAGTTCTGGTTTTTGCTTGATTTTTTTTAATTGCTCGATAAAACATGAGAAAAGAAGCCACTCTGAGTGGACACAGACAAACAGCGATGCCATGCAGTGGGCACCAAGTCTACAATACAATATCAGTATTTCCTGAAAGCTTGGCTGTACTTAAAAAGCACTGAACAGGCAGCGCCCTTGAGTACTGTGTAGTAATGCTACTCGCCATACTTCCCTCTTCTCCCAGTTATATATTAGCGGGTTCAAGAAAGTCAGCCGCTGTATATAGCCATGACTTGCATTACTCATTTTATAGTAGGGTGATGTTCCAATGCAGACAAGACAGCTATGCCCCCCTACATCTGTATAACAGGAGTGGAGAGAAGCTGCAGAAAAGGATACCTCCCATACAGTACAATGGGCCGCTGCACGAACCTGCTTCCTGCCGATGTCAGCGTAATAACAAATGGAAGTAGACATGCTCAGTAGTGGCTATAGCTACTGACATGGTGACATGAGAGTTACAGGTAGTCACTCTAATCCCACACAATAGTTAGTTCAAGTAGGAGAGGAGAGCGGCTGCAGGAGAGACATATTCATACAGAGCCACGGTGTCACTAAAGGTAGTCTACTGGTTGCACATTTCCCTTAAATCAGGATAAAGGTGCTAAAAATTGGCAACCCCGTAAAAAAAAAAAAAAAAAAAAAAAAAAAAAAAAAAATCAAGATCCATAGCGGGGAGACCGTTCCAGGATAAATGCATTCTGAATTCATTGCCATGTTGAATTTCAACATCATACATCAGTATGCGGACTGACCGCTCTGGTGTCAAAGATGCAATGAATGTTGGGAAGGTTAATCATTTCAGTTTTTCAATAAAGTGTGGAAGAATTACTTTTAGTAAACTTACTATAAGTGTTAGGGTGTTTTCATATTGCATTTAGGCACCTGTTCAGTGGCCCCTTCGGGGCTTACGTCCAAACCACCTCCCGCAATACGGGATTGGGACGTATGTGCCAATGGGGCCATAGACTATAATGGTGCCAGCAGAGCATGTTCACTCTGCCGGCACCATTACAGTCTATGGCCCCATCGGCACATACGTCCACATCATTTTCGGGCGTGTACACCTTACTGGAGGCAGACACTCAGACATGGTAAACTGCGTCTGAGTGTATGCCTCCGGTAGGCGTATATGCCCAGAAATTATACACGTCAGAGCGCACGTTCACTCTGCCAGCACCATTATAGTCTATGGTCCCGCCGGCGCGTACATCTGAAACCAGTTTTGCGGGAGGGCTCAGAGATATGCCCCAATGGGGCCACCGAGCATGTGACCAACGTGAAAGCAACCTAGGGCAACAAGCAAGTCAACATCAGTGTTTACAGGAAGAAGGATCAGAGTCTAAGTATGGGACAGACAGCCAGGCCACACTTCCATCTCTAGGCTGTCCATATAGAAGAATGCCATCCGAAGGTAAAGTCCGTCATTGCAATCTATTGGTATCGACTACTTACAACACAAGGTCTTCTTTCTTTCCACACTTGGCACAAAGTTCCAGCTGAAGGGCACACGGCTTGCATATAATATGATAAGCATTCTTCACTGTCTTCTGCAGGCATTTCACACTGAAAATACAAGAAAACAGTAATGTATAAATCACAATGTAGAACAGAAATGATAGAACACAAAGCACTCGGGTGTTGCTCCTTACAGTTAATCAGTTTCTGGGGCTTAGCAGATTAAAAAGTAATTATTTGAATATTATGGAATCTGAACTAGTTTTAGAAAAAATTCTTTATCTGGAGCGGACACAGACAAAGGAGGGCCCCTATGTTACAATAATATATGGGCCTTTAGAAGTCCAAAACCTTACTATAAGGCCGAGTGCCCATGATGCGGATTTAATGCATTTCCGCCGCAGAAACGCATTAAAATCACTTGTTAAGATGTCTGCCATGTTCCCCAATGATAATCCGCATGTGCTGTGCACAACCTGCGGAAATTCCCGCTGCAGATTATCATTGCAGAAAAATCAGCAGCACTACCAATCGCGCCCATTGACTTGCATTGAAAAGCATAACATCCACATGTATACATTGTCACGCAACTGCGTATGGTCAGCGGTCAGGTGATGGTCGCGTGACCATCAGCTGACTAAATTACGTCACCGCAGGTCCTGCCAGTACACCGCGGGACGCCAAGGAGAGAGGACGCCGCCGGGATGAGAACGGGGTCTGCCGGAGAGGTGAGTATAAGGTTTTTTTTATTTCTTTTTAATTCTATTTTTTACCTTAGATGCATTTGATAGTAGAAATTTCCTCTAAGTTGGTCACACAATATAAATCCATGCCGGTTGCATGGATTTATATTGTGTGACCAACTTGTCAAGCACTTTCCAAGTGATGCTAAATCGTTTGTATAGGTTGTACCAGTGTCCACCCCTGCCCCTTAGTAACATAAGCAGTTAAAACTGAATCACATTCTCAATTGGAGCACAAACAGTTTCTATAGTATAATATTACAAAAAGATCTAGATAAGAGCAAACACTTGGCAGATGAGGTTTAATGTAGATAAATGTAGAGTAATGCACCTAGGACGGAGTAATCCTATTACTACATACACATTAAATGGGAGTATACTCAGGACTACAGAACAGGAGAAGGACTTGGGTATTCTGGTTACAAGTAAGCTGAGCAGCAGTGCTCAATGTCAAGCAGCTGCCGCAAAAGCAAACAAGATTTACGGGTGTATAAAAAGAGAAATAAAATCCCGCGATCCCAATGTACTGTTGCCCCTTTATAAATCACTTGTGAGGCCACATCTGGAATATGGGATCCAGTTTTGGGCTCCACATTTTAAAAAGGATATTCAGAAGTAAGAGTCAGTTCAAAGGCGGGTAACTAGATTATTACAAGGGATGGAAGGCCTGTCATATGATGAGAGGTTGGAAAAGTTGAGCTTGTTTAGCTTAGAAAAAACAATGCCTCAGAGGGGATCTCATAATACATGTATAAATATATGTGTGGTCAGTGCAAAGGACTAGAACATTACTTATTCCTTCCAAAGACCATACTAAGGACCAGGGGGCACTCATTACGGGTGGAAGAAAGGTGATTCTAGAAGAAAAAGAGAAAAGGGTTCTTTATAGTCAGAGCAGTCGGACTGTGGAATGCCCTACCACAAGAGGTAGTGATGGCAGACACTATAACAGCTTTCAAAAAAGGGCTGGATGATTTCTCACAACATATGGCATTGGGGGTTATATAATCTAGTGACAGAGAATGTATAACTGGTGGAGAAAGGTTGAACTTGATGGACCCAAGTCTTTTTTTTTTTTAACCTATATAACTATGTATTCGAGAATACTTATTTACAAATATTCAAAACTCTATATTACCTGCCCTAATGTGGAACATTTTTTAAATTGGTAGAAAGGAAAAGTGGAGTAATTAGCGAGAGCAACCAATAAAGTTTCAGGTCCCCCACCCTATGTTATGCTGTCCTCAAATGAGGCAGTGGTGCAAGTAATATCCTAATCAGGCTTATCGGGTAAATTATAGAAAGATTTGTCATCGTCTCCCACTGTTCAATTCATAGAAGACAAAAGTAAAAATATGAGATGTAGAAAGAATTGCTCTAATAAAGCTGTAAAGGCCAGCACTTTGATCCATAATCTCACAGTGCCAGATGACATCTTATTACAGAACACACAGAAGAGAATGGTAAAAAGCACAGTGACTGCTGAAAACCAGAGCAGACACTAATGCTCTAGACAGCAGAAGAAAGAATAGGAGAGACATATAGATTTTTACTGACATCTTCATTTAAAGAGAACCTGCTACCAGACAGAATTACTATGAACTATGGGCATCGTATATATATACCACTGACTACTTCATGACAGGGCGAATTTCCATTGTTTTTTTCCTCCTTTTGTTCTCATTTTTCTGTTGATATAGCCATATAAAGGCCTATGTTTGCAGTCTGAGTTGTAGTTTTGAATAACACCATTTATTTTATCATATAAATAAAATCCAAGTGGGGTGAAATGGTGAAAAAAATACCCTGAAATTTTGACATTGTAGTTTGGGTTTTCCAGTTTACAGCGTTCAATGTGTGTTAAAAATGATCTGGCCACATCATACTGACCTGAAGAATTATTACGCCGATAAACCAGATTTCAGTAGATAAAAAAATAAATAAACATAAAAACAATGCCAAATCATTAATATTTTTTTTTTATTTTCTATTAGAGTTAATAAATGTATAATTTCATAGACCGAATGAAGAGATGAAAATATGTTGGGTGGAAAAAGTATTTTTTAAATATTTTTTACAGCTTTTTTCACTTTTTTTTTTGTCCCACAGGTATCGCAACCATTTTAATGCCTGATGAAGGCAGCTGAACTACCCCATGATCATTCACCTACATATAAAGGCCTTTTTAACATCGGTCAATCACTGACTGTGAATACGGCAACAATCAGCTGATGAATGAGCAGATACTAGCCTGGTGTGTGATCACATCTTTTATGCAGCCTAAAAAAGAATTGTCTGCAGCACATCTCCACAAGTAAGCAGGGGATGTGCTGCAGACAATATGCCAATTGTAAAGGATTGAATGATTGGATTTCCATTTGCAGTTCGAATCGGCCATGTAAAAGAGCCAACTGACTTGTTATATTGTCAACGAGTGCTTGATATTTTGGGAGAAATGGACCTATCTAAAAAAAAGGAGTTCAAGTTTACATTTTTAGCCTTTGATGCATGGACCCCAGGGGGTACAGGATTTGTCTATATTGCATATTTGTGCTGTCCTCACAATGCGATTTTAATAGGCCTTTTAGTTTAATGGAATTTATTTGAGTAAGGGGTAAATGATATAATGAAAAATATGAGAAAACATTGCAATATCTCAAATAAATCAGAATACAGAGTGGATTGTGAAGTTAGATATTCAAAAACACTTATGATTGGGCAGAAAAGGGTATGTGCACCATGAGGCCCAGATTCGTAAAGGCTTTTACACCACAAGTCTGGCGGAAAACGTTTTGAAAAGTCGCAAAATTTTTACGCAACATGAAACTTATTGGTGTTTTCACGCAATTTTTGCCCAGCTATGACAATATGAGCAGAGCTGGGGCGTGATGACTTTGGTTCAACAAATTCGCATTCCTTACACCACTAATCTTACTGGACACCTTTGAAAATAGGCATCAATAATAATAGGTGTAAATTGACAAATTAATTTAAATATGCTGATCTAAATATATAAAACAATGGTGGCCATAAATCTTTATTAGCTGAGGGACACAAAGGCTAAAGCCCCCGTCTCACATAAAGAGATCGCTAGCGAGATCGCTGCTGAGTCACGGTTTTGGTGACGCAACAGCGACCTCACCAGCGATGTCGCTATGTGTGACACTTTGCAGCGATCAGGCCCCTGCTGTGAGGTCGCTGATCGCTGCAAAGTGTCCTGGACCATTTTTTGGTTGTTGCCCTCCCGCTGGTCAGCATACATCGCTGTGTGTGACCAGTGGGAGCAGCGATCAGGCTGGTAACCATGATAAACAGCGGGTTACTAGGGGCGCACGCGCACTTAGTAACCCGCTGTTTATCATGGTTACCAGCCTGCTCCTGCTTCAGCAGGCAGGTAACCAGGAGCAGGACATCGTGGAAAGATTCTTTCCACGATGTCGCTGCTCCCCTGATCGTTGGTGAGCCTGCCTGTTTGACAGCTCACCAGCGACCACATAGCGACGCAGCAACGATCCCTGACAGGTCGTATCGTTGTCAGGATCGCTGCAGCGTCGCTAAGTGTGACGGGGCCTTAAGTAGGCAAAAATGCCTCACTTAACGCTTATGCCCAAAACATGATAACCACCAGAATCCATGGTCAACCCTTTTAAGTCACACAAGGGTGTGAAGGCAAGGAGTTTTCTAGAGATATAGGCATCTCTATTGATAAATGTTCACCCGGACTGCCCCTCAGAGTTGAAGTCACAGAACCAGTGGGTGCTTTTGCATCTCCTAAATATCTGCAGATATGACAGTCATGGGGCTGGTTAACAGCTTGCCAAATATCCTCCACCTTGCTGTACAGAAGGAATCTAATCTTACACAATGCCAACCACCTCCACCACCCGATACACAGAGCTTACAGATGGCCTTATATAGAGAGGACCTCTCATGGTGACCGGTTTCCTATGTTGTAATCGATGAAACATGTCAAATATGTCCAACTCAACAGTATTTGCAAAACTAAGTGATAAGACTGTAGAAAATTACTTTCAGGCACTAAGTAAAAAGCATGCAGGCTTACTCACCTGGGAAGTATGGAGACATATTAGCACAATGACTCACTGTGACATCACAAACATCTGAACTGAAAGGGAGACAACACCCATATGCATGTGGTCTACTCTCAACCGGAGTCTCTCTAGATACCGGACTAGTAAAAGCCTCCTAGCCTTCAGGGATATTGTTCTCTAAGGTGTGACTTACATTGTGGGACCTTTTCAACACTGCTGCCCTTACCACAAAGCAAACAACACTCAACATTTATATTATAATGCCTTATCTATGCAGAAGTTGGCCTTGTACTAAATAAGCAACAAGTATTCAACAAAGGGCTACAAAGCCCATGCACCCAATAGAGATCATACAGTAGGAGCTGGTCTAGAAACGGCTGTATGCATTAGAGAGCCCATGGCACACTGACAACCCATGATCAGGTATGGGGCTGATCATACAATGATCTTACTATGTAAGTGGAATTTGTATCTATCAGACATTTATGGTAAGGTGAGTGATACCCCTTTTATTTTTAGTGCGGCTCCCAGATTCAATCAAAGATAATGTGGCCCATGGACCAAGAAGGGTTGTGCACCCCTGGTACTATTTTCTTTTTAATGCGTTATAAGGTTCTAAAGATCTGGGCCTTTTTATTTAGGGCTAATTTTTATGGTTTATACCGAGATTTAAAGGGGTATTCCCATCTCCAAGATCCTAACTATATATGTAGTTGGTGTAATAATAATATTAGCAAGTACCTCCAATTAGAAATGTAGTATAGTTCTTCTGATTCGCTATATTCACTTTGTTCATGTGCAGGTGTGAGATGTGTGTTGGTTCACCAGAGTGATATAATTGTGTAAACCTGTATCCACACCAGTATAATTGTACTTGGTGAAAGACTGTGTATATATTTGATGTAATGTTTTAACTCTGTGAATGATTTAAAATGCATCGCATTACATGATTATATAGGGATGTAAGAAGAAGCAGTTACTATACTGATTATAGGGAGTTCAGTGCATGCTGTTAGAGGGTAGTAACAGTGAAATTTGCCCAACAACCAAAGGAGAGTTGGTGATTGGTCTAGCTCCAGTGTGGGAGGGGCTTAGTTACTGTACTCAGGGGATTTCCCAGTTGACAGTTGAAAGTACCTGACAGGAATAAGTAGAGCGGCCATCTTGGAGATGGTCTGAAATACGTCCTGAACAGGAGAGGACGCACTGGAAGGGAATTCAGCAGCATCTGCTTGTGAGAACACCCTATTGACACTAGAGGAACGGCATATTGGAGCAGAGCTTGCTCGCAACCAGAACCGGTGCAGGTTTGAGGAGATTCCTGTCAGAAACGCTGTGCAGAGACAATAAAGGCCGGGACCTACAGTGAAGAGGCGTTGGACATCGCTAAGGAATTAACCCCTTCGCAACCCTGGGATTTTCCATTTTTGCATTTTCGTTTTTTGCTCCCCTTGTTCCCAGAGCCATAGCGTTTTTATTTTTTGGTCAATATGGCCGTGTGAGGGCTTATTTTTTGCGGGATGAGTTGTACTTTTCAACGCCATTACTAGTTTGACCATATTGTGTACGGGAAGAAAATTCCAAGTGCGGTGAAATTGCAAAAAAAGTGCAATACCACGTTCACTGAATGCTAAAACTGACCTGCCATTATTATGAGTTCGTAGACACCAAACATGTATAGGTTCTTTTTTATTTAAGTGGTGAAAAAAAAAAAAAAAAAAAAAGCGCCATTTTCCAAGACCCGTAGCTTTTCAATTTTTCAGGATCTGGGGCCGGGTGAGGGCTTATTTTTTGCGCACCGAGCTGACGTTTTTATTGATACCATGTTGGGGTAGATCCGATGTTTTGATCGCACTTTATTGCAATGTTGAGACGACCTAAAAACGGAATTCTGGCGTTTAGAATTTTTTTTTCTCGTTACGCCGTTTACAGATCGGATTCATTTTTTTTATTGATAGATCGGGCGATTCTGAAAGCGGTGATACCAAATATGAGTATGTGGTTTTTTTTTTGTTATTTTATTTTGAATGGGGCGAAAGGGGGGTGATTTAAACTTTTATGTTTTTTTAATAATTTTAAAACCATTTTTTTTTTCACTTTTTGCTTGCTTCTATAGTCTCCATAGGAGACTAGAAGCAGCACTTGTCCGATTGCCTCTGCTACATACAGGGGACAAGTAGATCCCCTGTATGCAGCAGAAATGCTCCTGTGCTATGAGCGCTGACCACTAGGTGGCGCTCATAGCGATCAGCTCATGACAACCACTGGAGTCTGCTGCAGACCCAGGGTTATCATGAACAATCATCAGTGACCTGCGATCACGTGACGGGGTCACCGATGGGCAGGGTAAGTGACGCGCTTCCGGAGCGGCGCTGTTAAATGCCGCTGTCAGATTGCCAGCGGCATTTAACATGTTGTTAACAGCTGTGGGTGGATCGCGATTCCACCCGCGGCTGTTGCGGGCACATATCAGCTGTAATAATCAGCTGACATGTGCCCGGTTCAGTGCGGGCTCGCACGGAACCGGGGGTTACAGCCTGGTGCGTACTAGTACGTCCCAGGCTGTAAAGGGGTTAAACTAATAAACAATTTAAAAAAATTTTAAAAAAGTACAATACTGTATTTTTTTTTATTTTGTAATTTTTTTTTTTTTTTTTTTTTACTTCACTTAACCATCTTCACATATTAAAATAGCAAAATATTGAACCCTAAAGCCAACACTCCAAAGAGTCAGAGAGTGCACATAATAGTACAGTATACTGTACCTTGCTGCACATGTGAAATAACGTACTGCCACAGAAAAAATAGCAAAGCATAAACCAAAAAATAACCATTATCCTATGTACAGTGGGTACGGAAAGTATTCAGACCCCTTTAAATTTTTCACTCTTTGTTTCATTGCAGCCATTTGGTAAATTCTAAAAAGTTCATTTTCTTTTCTCATTAATGTACACTCTGCACCCCATCTTGACTGAAAAAAACAGAAATAGACATTTTTGCAAATGATTAAATTTGACATCGTCATAAGTATTCAGACCCTTTGCTCAGACACTCATATTTAAGTCACATGCTGTCCATTTCCTTGTGATCCTCCTTGAGATGGTTCTACTCCTTCATTGGAGTCCAGCTGTGTTTAATTAAACTGATAGGACTTGATTTGGAAAGGCACACACCTGTTTATATAAGACCTCACACCTCACAGTGCATGTCAGATCAAATGAGAATCATGAGCTTAAAGGAGCTCAGAGACAGAATTGTGGCAAGGCACAGATCTGGCCAAGCTTACAAAAGAATTTTTGCAGTACTCAAGGTTCCTAAGAGCACAGTGGCCTCCATAATCCTTAAATGGAAGAAGTTCGGCACCACCAGAAGGCTTCTTAGACCTGGCCATCCAGCCAAACTGAGTAATCGTGGGAGAAGAGCCTTTGTGAGAGAGGTAAAAAAGAACCCCAAGATCACTGTGGTTGAGCTCCAGAGATGCAGTAGGGAGATGGGAGAAAGTTCCACAAAGTCAACTATCACTGCAGCCCTCCACCAGTTGGGCCTTTATGGCAGAGTGGCCAGACGGAAGCCTCTCCTCAGTGCAAGACATATGAAAGCCTGCATAGAGAGTTTGCTCAAAAACACATGAAGGACTCCCAGACTATGAGAAATAAGATTCTCTGGTCTGATGAGACGAAGATAGAACATTTTGGTGATAATTCTAAGCAGTATGTGTGGAGAAAACCAGGCACTGCTCATCACCTGCCCAATACAACCCCAACAGTGAAACATGGTGGTGGCAGCATCATGCTATGGGGGCGTTTTTCAGCTGCATGGACAGGACGACTGGTTGCAATTGAAGGAAACATGAATGCGGCCAAGTACAGAGATATTCTGGATGAAAACCTCTTCCAGAGTGCTCTGGACCTCAGACTTGGCTGAAGGTTCACCTTCCAACAAGACAATGACCCTAAGCACACAGCTAAAAGGAGTGGTTTCAGAACAAATCTGTGACCATTCTTGACTGGCCCAGACAGAGCCCTGCCCTAAACCCAATTGAGCATCTTTGGAGAGACCTGAAAATGGCTGTCCACCAACGTTCACCATCCAACCTGATAGAACAGAAGAGCATCTGCAAGGAAGAATGGCAGAGGATCCCCAAATCCAGGTGTGAAAAATTTGTTGCATCATTCCCAAGAAGACTCATGGCTGTACTAGCTCAAAAGGGGGGCTTCTCCTCAATACTGAGCAAAGGGTCTGAACACTTATGACCATGTGATATTTCAGTTTTTCTTTTTTAATAAATTTGCAAAAACTTCTACATTTCTGTTTTTTTTTCAGTCAAGATGGGGTGCAGAGTGTACGTTAATGAGAAAAAAAATGAACTTTTTAGAATTTACCAAATGGCTGCAATGAAAGAGTGAAAAATGTAAAGGGGTCTGAATACTTTCCGTACCCACTGTACATCCCCATGTCAAATGCATGCAGTGCTAAAAATAGAGTCCACCCCAGGAAAAGGATTCAGAAGAAAAGGTCAAAAGTGCACCAGCAAAGACAGAGATGCTTGTATGGTGGGATAACCACTTAGCTTGTAACTCAGATCTCGGCTCCCATCATAAAAAAAATAAAAATCGACTGAGGGACAGCTAGTTTCTTGGAAAATTGGTAAGTAGATGCATTAATTAGTCAAGGTATTACTTGATTTACTTATTACACCTACTAGATATTGGGAGAACATCTTGGAGATGGGACTACCCTTTTAACCCTTGCTGACAAACGACAATTTTCTGTTTTTTGCGCTTTCATTTTTTCCTCCCTTTCTTACAAGAACAATAACATTTTTATCTATTTCTCCATAGACACTGACATAAGGAGTTCTTGTTTTTAGTGGGACAAGTTGTACTTTTGAATGACACCCTTTATTTTATCATGTAATCTATGGAAAAGTGGGAAAAAAATTCCCAGAGTGGCAAAATAGCAAGAAAAGCACAATTCAGCAGTTTTTTTAATTTTTATTGTGTCATTATACAGTAAATGACTGGGAAATATGGTTTTACAGGTCAGTATGATTACAGCGATACCAAACATGCATAGTTGTAATAGTAAGGGTATGTGCCCACAATCAGGAGCTGCCTACGGCCCTGATGCTGCAGAATAGCCACCGGCGGCTTCCGCCCTCGTTATGCAAATGAGCGGTGCCATTTTTTTTTTTATTTTTTTTTTCTCTCTCTCACATGCGGACTTTCCTCATAGATGTTAGTCTATGGGGAATGTCCACATGCAAACCCGCAAGAAAAACGGACATGCTGCGGGTCTGAAAGACGCATGTCAGTTTCCGCGTGTGATCAGCAAGTGTACAGAGACGCATAGTGGGCATGGGATTTCTAGAAATCCCATCCACTATGCTGTAACATCTAGTCGCTGCGAGTTTGACGCTGCATAAACACACAGCATCAAACCCGCAGCGGCTCCTGACCATGTGCACATACCCTAATTGTGTGGATTTTGTTGCAGAAATGCTAGAGATTACTATGCACTTGCAAAAGAATATTCCCATCTTGTACATTAACGGCATATCCATGGGATTTGTACAGTATAAGCGCATCCCAACAATAGGACAAACATCCATCTAGTGAACGGGGGGGGGCTCCATCACTTGCTGCTGTGAGTGGAGAGGTGGTCGGAAATCCCAAACAAATGACTGGCAATTCCAACCACATCTCCACTGACAGCAGAGCTGGAGTTGCCATTAATGTACAAGATGGCCCCCTTATATGTAAAATCATTAATCGGATCGGATTTGTAACATTTCTTGATAATCTGGTCAATTATGAACAGGAATTCATCAAAAACACATTGACCATGAACATTTTTTAGTCCAGAAAACAAATGAAGATTTTTTTTTTTTTTATCATTCAATCGTTATTCCACATCGATCATCAAAAGTCTTAGATCATGATAAGGAAAAATCACCAACCACTAAATTTCAGAAGGATCATAGTTTACTGAAAACAAAGGATGTAATGGATGTAAATAAAGACCAAGTGTATTGTCCGGAAGAGAATATCCTCTAATATAACCAAAACTCCCTCTGGATTGTACGTTCTCAGAAGCTGCTCATATGACACAAGACTAGTCGTAAAATAACCTTGAGGGGATCTATATGAATTACTAGGCAGCTTGTGAACATTATGTCGAGACGTGTTCCCACATCTTCCAGGAACACAGGAAACATGAAGTCGGAGTGTAAAGGCAGAGTGACACCAGCGAATGGCATCTGATGCGAGAGCAGGATGCTATGCTAATGCTCCTTGGCTCCTGCTCTGCTGCGAGCGTGAGCCGAGTGTCATGCTACTGTGCTGCGGAGGAGACGGAGAAAGTAATTTCTCCATCTCCTCCTTGGCATGACTCGGCGTATATCGGACTGCACTTGGACGACATCAATGTGCAGTCTGATGTTTCACTCGCACCCATAGACTTGTATGGGTGCGAGTGAATTGAGTCTAACACTGGGCAAAGTGCTATGCTTTATAGCATAGCACTCAACGGTGTTGGTACGGTAGTGTGACCCCGACCTAAGGCCATGGCCCCACTATCAGTATTTGGTCAGTATTTATTCTCAGGAGTGGGTGATAAGTGCAAAATTGGTGCATTTGTTTCTATGATGAACAATCAGAGAAAAGTTTTCACCTGGTTTTGGCTCCCACTCTTGAGAAAAAATACTGACCATATACGGATAGCGGGGCCATGGCCTAAAGGACATTATACTCAAGAATAGTGATGGGCGGTTTCGGCTGAACATCTAAAAAACAGTTCAGTTCCGGTACCAGAATGGTACCCAAACCCCATTCAAATGAATGGGGGGCCCAAACCATCTGTGGTTTCCCACGCTGTCATCTATGTGACAAACACATGTTGTGATCGGCAGTAAGATCGTTACCGCCAGTCAGAGAGAAGCGGTTCCCAGCTGTGACCAGCGCTAAAAAGGTTTCTGGCAATCACAAGCGTCAGCTGATGAGAGAGTACTACTCTCATCAGCCTGTGCTTGCTGTTGCTGATAACAGAGAGCAGGCGCCGATGATGGGAGTATTCATCAGCCGGCACCTGTGCTAAAAATAAATAAAAAAATGTTTAAAAAAAGACATGGGGTCTCTTCTATTTTTGATAACCAGTGCAGGCAAGACTGACAGCTGCGGGCTGCAACCCTTTAGCTATCAGCTATATCATGGCTGGTTATCAAGAATAGAGGGGTCCCACGCATTTTGTTTTAATTATTTAAATAAATAATTAAAAAAAACGGATTGCCCCCCCCATTTTTGACAACCAGTCGAGCTAAAAACAGACAGCTGGGGGCTGGTAAACTCAGATTGGGAAGGGGCTATGGATATTGGTCCTCCCCAGCCTAAAAATAGCAGCCCACAACAGTCCCTGAAAAGGCGCATCTACATGGTAGATGCGCCAATTCTGGTGCTTTGCCCTGCTCTTCCTTTGCCCTGGTGCGGTGGCAAGTGGGGTAATGGCTGTGGGGTTGATGTTGGCTTTATATTGACAGCGGACATCAAGCCCAGAAGTTAGTAATGGAGAGGTGTCTGTAAGACGCCCCATTACTAACCCCATAGTCAGATTGCAAAAAAAAAAAAAAAAAAAAATACAGCAAGAATAAAGTCCTTTATTTGAAATAATGACAGACTCTGTATTGAAATAAAAAAGCATTATACTCACCTTTACACCTAATCCATTGAAGCCCTTGTCCCCTGTAAAAGAGAATAATAAACCACCATAATGCTAACCCGTCCGACATGAAAATAATCCATATGTGCGCCACGACGATCCAGACAAGTTGGAGAGCAGTCACTTAATCGCTCATGTAGTGTGTAGCGCTGAGCTGCCATGAGAAAGTACACCAGAGTGCAAAGCTGATGAACCCCAGTGACCTCACTTACAGCACCGCTCGTTGCATGAGAACTTTCTCAAGCAGCGAGCGGTGCCGTAAGTGAGGTCACTGGGGTTCATTAGCTTTGCACTCTGGTGTACTTTCTCATGGCAGCTCAGCGCTACACACTGCATGAGCGATTAGGCTTCTGTATCAGTGTGAGCCGGCTGGCGGGGATAGCAGTCGCACCATTGATGTGACAGCTATCCAAATAATCCGGATCGTCGTGGGACAGTAAGGATTATCTTCATGTCGGACAGGTGAGGGATATGGTTGTTTATTATTTTTCTTCTTTTCCAGGGGACATGGGCATCGTTGGATTAGGCGTAAATGTGAGTATAATGCTTTTTTACTTTTATTTCAATAAAGGAGTGTCATTATTTCAAATAATGGACTTTAGTCTTGCAGTGTTTGTTTAATTTTTTTTAACAATCTTACTATGGGGTTAGTAATGGGGGCATCAGCTGACTGTTTAGCCTTTGCAGAGTTTGAAATCATGGGGGGGGGGGGACCCTACGTCTTTTTTTTTTTTTTTCTGGGGTCCCCCCATAAAATAACTAGTGGAGGCTACACAAATAGCTGTGAGCTGTTATTAATACCCTGGGAACCTTAAGGGAGATTGTCCCCTTTTCCAGATAATTAACATTAGCCCCCAGCCGTCGGCTTTCCATCTGCTGATTATGAAAATTGAGGACCCCAGCGTGTATTTTTTTAATTTATTTATTAACAAGTACAGTAAGGTCACATCATAGCAACTGTTTCGCCCCCATTACTAACTCCATAGTTAGTATTGTAAAAAAGACACAGCTAGAATAAAATCATTTAATTGAAAGAAAGACATGGACACCTTTATTTGAAATAAAAAAAGCACAGTTATACTCACCTTTACACCTAATCCACCGGTGCCCATGTCCCCTGGAAAAGAAGAAAAATAATAAACAACCACATCACTCACCTGTCCTCCGTGAAGATAATCCATACTGTCCCACGACAATCTGGATGATTTGGATAGCGGTCACATAAGTGATGCGACTGCTATCCCCGCCAGCCGGCTCACACTGACACAGGAGCGTAATCGCATTAGTGACTGCTCTGTAACTCATCCAGATCGTCGTGGGACACATATGGATTATTTTCACGTTAGACAGGTGAGTATTATGATGGTTTATTATTTTTTGTCTTTTACAGGTGACAAGGGCTTTCGTGGATTAGGCATAAAAGTGAATATAATGCTTTTTTTTTTTATTTCAATAAAGAAGTCTGTGCCAATATTTCAAATAAATTCTTGCGGTGTTTTATTTTTACAATCTGACTACGGGGTTAGTAATGGGGGCGTCTTACAGACACTTCTCCATTACTAACCTCTGGGCTTGATGTCAGCTGACAAAACAAAGCTGACATCAACCCCAAACCTATTACCCCACTTGCCACTGCCACAGGGCAAGTGGGAAGAGCCAAGCAAAAAGCCAGAAAAGGCACATCTACTAGATGCGCCTTTTCAGGGACGGTTGTGGGCTGCTATTTTTAGGCTGGGTAGGGCCAATAACTATGGCCCCTTCCCAGTCTGAGAATACCCACCACCAGCTGTCTGCTTTAGCTTGGCTGACAGCCGAGGGTTGCAGCCTGCAGCTGTCAGTTTTGCGTGCGCTGGTTATCAAAAATAGAAGAGACCCCACGTAATTTATTTATTTTTTTAACTTATTTATTTACAGCAAAGGGGTCGGCTGAAGAATACTCCCCATCAGCGGCGCCTGCTCTCACTGTTATCAGTGACAACAGTCATAAGCTCATGAGAGTAGTAATCTCTCATCATCCGATTCTTGTGACTGGCGGTAAACTTTTTAACGTCCGGTCACAGCTGCTGGCTCACAAGGTCATCACACCAGCGGCAATAATCTTACAGCCGATCAGAGCCGCCGGTGTTTCTCGGGCCATCATGCAGATGACAGCGTTGAAACAGCTGATGTTTGGAACACTAGGTGTTCGGTACAGACCCTGAACTTTACTATTCGGGTACTCAAGAAGGAAGAGGCAGACCAAACCCTGAGAGGCACTGACCTCAGAGAAAGTCGAGACCTTTACGTGGTGTAGTAGCAATCTAATATTAATTATTAGGAGTACTCATTAATATCTTATTTATATGGAGCCAATATATTCCCCAGCAATTTACAATTGAGGTGACATGTACAGACAATATCAGACGTTACAGAGTAACTCATACCAAGAAGAGTGAGGGCTCTGCTCTCAAGCTTCCACTCTATTAGGAAATATGGAAGGCACAAAAGGTAAAAAGTGCTTGTAGGGTATGGTTCATTATTAGAATTGCAGTAGTCCAATTAAGAATGGGGATGTTGTATGACAAACATATCCTACTATAAGGCTATGCTCACATGCAGCTTTTTTGCTGCGTTTTTTTCAGCAGCCAAAACGCCTGTTTTTCTGCGTTTGTGTCACTTTATGTGCAGAGTTTTTTGGGTGCTGATTACATGTGTGCTTTGTCCACAGTACATGTTTAAATGGATCCAATCATATTAAAAACGCTATTAACCTGAGGATATGGGGTTAATAGCGTTCTGAAACAGTGAGGCCGCTACACTGAAAGCCTGGCTACGATGAGGAAATGGAAATGCAGCTTCAGTCACCGCTCAGTACACAGTGAGCGGCAGCTGTAATCACGACACGTCACTGACTGACAGCCGGCTCAGCGCTAATGCATTGCTGTCAGTCAGCGTTGGGGTGTTACAGCTGCTGCTCACTTTGTACTGATTGGTGACTCTATGACTGAAAGCTGGAGCTTTCCGGGAGGACTAAAGTCCATTTCCTGCCGACAGCCTGTCTTTCAGTGCGGTGGCCACATGGTATTAGAATGATATTAACCTGCAGATTGCCCCCATATCAACAGGTTAATAGTGTATTTTGACACGATAGGTTCCTGTTATGAAAATTAGTTGTATTCTCTATAAACACTGCAAAAAATGACTATTCCATCTTTTGAAGCATTTTTTTTACACTTTCTCCTTGATTTCTATGGGTGAAAAGATGCTGTAAAAACGCTGACAGAGTTGCCATGCTGCAATATCAAAAGCGCTGCAGTGAAGCAGCACATATTGGAGGAGGACCAGGGCTGTGGAGTCTGTAAGCCAAACCTCCGACTCCCTCATACACGGCTCATGTTTAAGTGATAACTTTACTGTAGCACAGATTCATCTCAGCTAAAAGTCTAGACCCTTAGATCAGGAATAGGACATTTCATAACTTTCCCAAATTCCTATGAAAAAAATATTCCCCACAAACTGCATTGAACTACTGTACCCAATTTATTATATATTTTAGGAGTCGGAGTCGGTCCATTTTATACCGACTCCGATTCCAACTCCACCAAAATGGACACAGACTCCGACTCCACAGCCCTGGAGGAGGTAATCAGTTTCAATTAAAAATTTCAGTGAAAAAGGTCTCTTTAAAAAGATAAAGCTACTTGGTCACACAGATGTACAGTACAGACCAAAAGTTTGGACACACCTTCTCATTTAAAGATTTTTCTGTATTTTCATGACTTTGAAAATTGTACATTCACACTGAAGGCATCAAAACTATGAATTAACAGATGTGGAATTATATACTTAACAAAAAAGTGTGAAACAACTGAAAATATGTGTTATATTCTAGGTTCTTCAAAGTAGCCACCTTTTGCTTTGATGACTGCTTTGCACACTCTTGGCATTCTCTTGATGAGCTTCAAGAGGTAGTCACCGGAAATGGTCTTCCAGCAATCTTGAAGGAGTTCCCAGAGATGCTTAGCACTTGTTGGCCCTTTTGCCTTCACTCTGCGGTCCAGCTCACCCCAAACCATCTCGATTGGGTTCAGGTCTGGTGACTGTGGAGGCCAGGTGATCTGGCGTAGCACTCCATCACTCTCCTTTTTGGTCAAATAGCCCTTACACAGCCTGCAGGTGTGTTTGGGGTCATTGTCCTGTTGAAAAATAAATGATGGTCCAACTAAACGCAAACCGGATGGAATAGCATGCGGCTGCAAGATGCTGTGGTAGCCATGCTGGTTCAGTATGCCTTCAATTTTGAATAAATCCCCAACAGTGTCACCAACAAAGCACCCCCCACACCATCACACCTCCTCCTCCATGCTTCACGGTGGGAACCAGACATGTAGAGTCCATCCATTCACCTTTTCTGCATTGCACAAAGACATGGTGGTTGGAACCAAAGATCTCAAATTTGGACACTGCAACGTTATGGAGAAAAGCTTACTTATTAAAAGCCGAGAAGGGACCGAGCCACACGAGAGACTTGTCGGACAGGTGGGTCCCTGGAGATTTCTCCCACCGGTTCCCCTGAAGTGATGGCTCTTGCTGCGTGTGTGGTGACAAGCCTTTCTGGCTAGTCACCCATGTGGCTCGGTCCGGAGGCTACTTAAAGTATATTTTTCTCTGAAATGTCACAGCATTTCAGAGTCAAACATACTTGGCTGAGATCATACAGCCAGGTGTGGATCAGGCACAGAAAGACTCCCACCAAGTCTTTTATTACCAAAGTGTAGTGCAAGTGCAGTAATATACTCACCGATCGCTGTTTTCCTCAGTCTGCAGCGCCGCTCCAGTCCTCTTATCATGTGACGTCTATTCTGACTTGCTGTACCATGTTGGGGTCTGTGTGTGAGCCAGAAGTCACTTTTAGGCCACGGCCCCACTATCAGTATTTGATCAGTATTTTTTCTCAGGAGTGGGAGCCAAAACCAGGTGAGGAACAATCAGAGAAAAGGTATAATAGAAACAAGTCACCAATTCTGCATTTATCACCCACTCCTGGTTTTGGCTCCCGCTCCTGAGAAAAAATACTGACAGAATACTGATAGTGGAGTCGTGGCCTTACAATGTAAGCCTAATGTCACGCAAGGTGTGGGAAAGACTTAGTGCAACAAAAAGGGAAGAGGAAAAGGAAGCCTCTAGGGAAAGGGGGAAGTGGAGACCTCCTGGCTGATAGGGGAGACAGGGTGATATTCTAAAGTCCCTATCTTGGCTCTTCAACCTCGTCATCATCCAATGTGTTATCCCATTCCTCGCCCTCAGAGTGACCCCTCTCCTCTTGTTGACCTGACAGCACAGTACAGTCCGCATGAGCCTCATGAGCATATTACTGAACCTACACTACATAAATTAAACATTTACAAAGATTTAGGGAAAAAAAAAAAAAGTTTGGTGGGAGTGCTTCTTTAAGTAACATTGATTCCTCTTTTAAAGATAGATCTCTTTCAAGAACGGTTTTATATATAGTACTAATGTGGCAGCCATGCGCTTTATGGAAGAAGTTTCAGATTTCAGATAAAAGCTTTATTGTTTTCTAAACTCATTCGAGTTTTCCCCAAAGGCATTATCAGGAAGCTTGTGGAGCCCGAGTACACTCCCTGGCACTGGAGCAGCACAGCTAGGTAGCACACGGCTGGCACTTACCACTTCTTAGGCTGAGACAATGGCTTGTACTTTCTGAATTTCACACGCCATTCCAGCACATCCTTGCAACGCTGGCATACTCCCTCATGTTCTTTGGAGTTTATCTTCTAAAACAAAAGAAATATAAAAGTCAATATACATAAGGAGAAATGATATATTTATCTAAAAAATATAGGACTTTCAGCTGCAAATCAAACACACTCGGGTGCAGTGCTGGCACAGGTACTGTTTACTGATCCGAATAAGCAATAACTGGCCATACTACTGCAGAATACAAGTGAATGCCAACCATAAGCCTCACGTATCTATAGTTAGGTCAGAAATACCTGCATAATGGGATAACAATTGGTAAATCACTGACCTCTAATAACTTACCAACAGACAACGAATGGGGCGGACACTGAGAATGCACATCTTAGCTCTACTCATGGCAATATGTATTACACACACTATATAAAGCATGCAAATATACAAACAAATGAAGATGCGCACAAAGACGCGTGCAAGCAACAAAGGCAGACGCGCACCGAGCGCACCAAGACGCGCGCAAGCAACGAAGGCAGACGCGCACCAAGACGCGCATATGCAACGAAGGCAGACGCGCACCAAGACGCGCGTATGCAACGAAGGCAGACGCGCACCAAGACGCGCGTATGCAACGAAGGCAGACGCGCACCAAGACGCGCATATGCAACGAAGGCAGACGCGCACCAAGACGCGCGTATGCAACGAAGGCAGACGCGCACCAAGACGCGCGTATGCAACGAAGGCAGACGCGCACCAAGACGCGTGCAAGCAACAAAGGCAGACGCACACCGAGCGCAACAAGACGCGCGCAAGCAACGAAGGCAGACGCGCACCAAGACGCGTGCAAGCAACGAAGGCAGACGCGCACCAAGACGCGTGCAAGCAACGAAGGCAGACGCGCACCAAGACGCGTGCAAGCAACGAAGGCAGACGCGCACCAAGACGCGTGCAAGCAACAAAGGCAGACGCACACCGAGCGCAACAAGACGCGCGCAAGCAACGAAGGCAGACGCGCACCAAGACGCGTGCAAGCAACGAAGGCAGACGTGCACCAAGACGCGTGCAAGCAACGAAGGCAGACGCGCACCAAGACGCGTGCAAGCAACGAAGGCAGACGCGCACCAAGACGCGTGCAAGCAACGAAGGCAGACGCGCACCAAGACGCGTGCAAGCAACGAAGGCAGACGCGCACCGAGCGCACCAAGACGCATGCAAGCAACGAAGGCAGACGCGCACCAAGACGCGTGCAAGCAACGAAGGCAGACGCGCACCGAGCGCACCAAGACGCGTGCAATCAACGAAGGCAGACGCTTGCACGCGTCTTGGTGCGTTTGGTGTGCATCGAAGGCAGACGCGCACCAAGACGCGCGTAAGCAACGAAGGCAGACGCGCACCAAGACGCGCGCAAGCAACGAAGGCAGACGCGCACAAGCAACGAAGGCAGACGCGCACCAAGACGCGCGCAAGCAACGAAGGCAGACGCGCGCAAGCAACGAAGGCAGACGCGCGCAAGCAACGAAGGCAGACGCGCGCAAGCAACGAAGGCAGACGCGCGCAAGCAACGAAGGCAGACGCGCGCCAAGACGCGTGCAAGCAACGAAGGCAGACGCACACCGAGCGCACCAAGACGCGCGCAAGCAACGAAGGCAGGCGCGCGCAAGCAACGAAGGCAGGCGCGCGCAAGCAACGAAGGCAGGCGCGCGCAAGCAACGAAGGCAGGCGCGCGCAAGCAACGAAGGCAGGCGCGCACAAGCAACGAAGGCAGGCGCGCACCAAGACGCGCGCAAGCAACGAAGGCAGACGCGCACCAAGACGTGCGCAAGCAACGAAGGCAGACGCGCACCAAGACGCGTGCAAGCAACGAAGGCAGACGCACACCGAGCGCACCAAGACGCGTGCAAGCAACGAAGGCAGACGCGCGTAAGCAACGAAGGCAGGCGCGCACCAAGACGCGCGCAAGCAACGAAGGCAGGCGCGCACCAAGACGCGCGCAAGCAACGAAGGCAGACGCGCGCAAGCAACGAAGGCAGACGCACAGCGAGTGTACTAAGATCTGTAAACAATGATAATTCATATTTATAGAAAACAATATGTATTTTATACATACATACACTCATCAATATTGACAAGAAGAAAAGTTGTGGGAATAATAAAAAATCACAGGATGGAAACACATATTAATGAATTAACGATATGCAAACAATAAGGAAATAGAAACAAGGGCCTAATTCATCATTGCATTTCTGCCAGTTTCTTAGCGTGAATGCTACTCAATTAATGAGTTGTCTTTTGTTGTTTAGTTTTCAGATTTTTACGTCAATGTGGCTTTGCCAGATGTTGTAGAACAATTCAGAAAATGCAACTTTTTGAAGAAGTCACAAAATTTGACACAACTCAATTCCAGTCCCTCCAAAGAGTGATTTCACATACGCCAGTTATTTTCGTGCCTTTATTTATGACATTTTTGCATAATGTGCAACTTTTACCACTAAGAAGTCGCGAAACCAGTTATAGAACAGAGGAAAAGACAATGTTGTGCTTTGTTCAAAGTCCATGAATCACATGCGCCATTTTGATGAACTTAGTGCAAAAAATGTCTGCAAAAACCACTAGTCAAAAAAGAAAAGGGACTTGAAAAAAATCCACAAATGATGAATCTAACCCAAAGTTTCCAAAACTGTCTAAATATGTTCAGAATCGAGTATGAGTGCCGGGTGCAAAAATACACGCACTTAAAAACACCTTGACAGCTATCAATTAATGGTTATCTGAGGCATGTTCTGCCATGCAGAATGCACTTGGGCATGCAAATCAAGATCCGCTGCTGGCCGCTCACTTTGTAATTATCGACCAATGATGTCCGTGCTGGAGGGGAGACAAGTCTGGAGATGCTGAAGGCCGTGGTAGCACATTTTGGCTATACAAGCGTGGCAAGAGCAACATGTGGTCTGGTGTGTTGAAAACCAGCTCCTGGGTGACTTGTGAGAAATAACAGCACCACTGGTTCCACGACCAAATCAATGTAACAGCGAGCTGTTAATCTTGCTATGCACCATGATAGGCTTTGACAGCGGTGGAGTGAGGTCAATTTCACCTGCGGTACAGAATGGAGGACTACGCACCATTCTTCTAATCCGCCTATCTGTATGTGCAGAGGTTCAAATCCGTGCACCTCTTTTGGTCATTCCAGTTTGGTGTTAAACAGTGCGTACATCTCGGTCTATGTGCGTTGCAATCTGCCAGAGTGGTAGAATTCTTGAAAAGAAAGATCTTATCTATTAGCTGTGACAAGTGGCGATAATTGGCACACTGATGACCTGGAGGCATCGCACAATCATCCCACAAGACTTGATATCATACATATCTTGAAGAGACGAGCAAATGGATTTGCAGGACCCTGCTCTGGCGGCTACATTAATAGTCTGTGGCTACTGGACATGAGCCCTGCGATCCGCCTTCTATCTGTTGTAATACCTGCCATTTCTTCTAACTGGTAGGCCGAGGGCATTGTCATGCATGCGTCACGCCACAATGATGTTGTCGTGCTGGGTCTGCAAAAGATGTGCTGGGGATTCTGGCAGGTATTATTGTGAGAAAATTAGTATATTAGTTGCTTGCTTTGGGATGGGTGGGGGATTCAGAGATGGATAGATTGAAATAGACGACAAATATAACATTCACACACCTAGACTACTTTGAAGCTGCCCATCGCACACATCTAAGGCTCGGGAAGTTGTATCGTTTACACTATGCCTTTGAAGTCTTTTTTCCAGTGTAGGATTTTTCAGAGGATGACATGCACAGTGGTGAACAATAGACTAAAATCACTAGGAAAGGTCTATCAGTTCTCATGTACAGATAGATATATACACACATACACACATCAAGATTAATCTGCCCCAAGAAATTAATTTAGAGGGAAACTGTCAGTAATGTGCAAGCAGCGGTACTGAAGAATAGGGCAGTGTAGAACATTATGAAGGATATCTTGTATGGTGTCATCTGCTTAGCAGTAGCAATGAAATGAAGCTTTTATTGCTATATTAATAAGTAAAATAGGCTTGCAAGTGCACTGGTATCCAAGCACACGAAGACAGCACCACCCCCGCCTCTTGATTGGCAATGGAGACAAAGAATCTGCGGCATAACGTCACTTCTGCTCTCCATTGACTATCAGGTAGTGTGCCAAAGACTGCAAGTGCACCGAGATGCCTACCCATTCACTTGTGGGGCTAACTTTCACATCAATAAAAAAAACAAAAAAATAAATAATTTCAGCCCAATGGTGTCATAAAAGGTATCCTTAACAAAGATTAAACTCTGCAGGGGTAATGTTACTGTCTCATCACAATGCAGATGCGACAGAAATGGGAAACCGCAGAAATGTTTTCACATAAATGTGAACATCCATTTCTCTCGAGTTGAGAAATACCCATATCGAAGGCCTAATAGTGGCCCTAATCTGCTGTCTGACCAAAGGGCAGGGCCTGGAAGTGTAAAGGAGTAGCCTAGGGCTTCCAGGACACCATTTGCAGGATTAGTTGAAGAAAACCATATGATGCTAGAAGAGGCTCTACACTGTGTGAACAAAAGAAACCCCACAAAAGTGGCCTTATTTTGAAATATACCTCCTTAAACCCCTCAACGAGTATTATCAGTCATTATCCCAATATTTTTTAACACCGGATTCAGGGATAACCTGGTTTGAAAATACACATATTTTCATAATTGTGTCTATTAGACTTAGAGGATGTATTTTTCAGACACCGAACATGTGGATACAGAAAGACAAACATTTATTGGGTTATTTTTTTTAATCAGAAATACCCCCAAAGCACATCTGCTGCCTGAATACATGAATGGGTCTGCAGTTGAAGACGCAACAAGGGAATTTTGAAGCTTTATCCATCAAAAAAAAAAAAACACCCACCGAAAATGGCACCATTCTGAGAACTATGGTACATCCCTCAAGATGTTTATTCTGGAGTTTAGCTAGTATGATGATGGCATCGGTCTGCTATTCTTAAAGGGAACCCATCAGCTGATTCACGGTGTCTGAGCCACGGGCAGCATGAATCAGACACTGGCAATATTATTGCAGCTGGGAATGATTTACTCTGAAGTGCTGCAGCATTTCGGAGAACACATACTATGGAAAGCCGTCTGTGGACGATAGGTCTCTGATGATTAGTCAGAGGAAAGCCTTGGCAGCTTCTCCTCGCCCCACTCCCCAAGACGGACAGATCTCTCCCTATACACAGCACACACGGAGAGACTACTCAGAATCCCTGGTCGGCTTTTAATGTAATGAACCATGGGAGTTGTCTATCATATATATATGTTGGCATTATGACATCTTGTTTTCTTATATAAAGAAGGACCCTCACCATACAGGATAGCATTCAGAAGGGCTTTTTGGAGGTAAATGTATATTTACGCACTGTACCACCATCAGATTTTCTTCTCACCAGGCATTTGAATAGGGGTACACTCATATACCAATTATAAAGTTACACTTTGCACCCTTGATCAGAGAGTGAAGGTGGTCCCATACAGTCCTTCCAGTTGTGGTTACATGGTTCCCATGGTGAGAACATACCAGGGTTTTTTTTGTTTGTTTATAAGGTCTATATTCAGAACCAGCCCCCCAATATTTTGGCACTACTGATGGGACGCCACCTGCAAAATAATGGGTTTGCGGCATTGAGTGGCTGGGCATTATGTTGTGGCATAGTATGGCCATACTGCAGAATCCGCACATTATATATATTATTACTTAGTGATAAAGTGGTGTACAGTTAATAGCAGCAGACCAAGTAGCCACTATAGGGCCCGATGCCAGCGCCGGGCCCCTGTGCCCGGCATCACACTTTCAACTGTATTGGCATCCTGGATGAGATTACAGTTGAAAGCAATGATGTAAAGGGAGCTGTCAGCTGACGCTCCCTCCTCCATCATTCTCCCTGTGTGTCTGATGTCATCACTACATCGCGCCATCTGTGCCAAGATGTGCTTCAGACCACATGCTGCAGAGACCGGATCAGCAGGAGATCAGGGAGAAGTGAGTATTTTTTTCTTTTTTTAATTAATGAGCACTTTATGTGGTCCATCAACCTGTTTGGAAGGTTATTTGGAGGGGCCAACATACTGTTTAGCTGGCCATTTGGGGGGACCATCATATTGTTTAGAGGGCTATTTGAGGGGCCATCATACTATTTGGAGGGTCCACTACACTATGTGGAGGGCTGTGTGGGGTCCCATACACTGTACGGAGCAGGGTTGTGGAGTCAGTAAGCCAAACCTCCGACTCCTCAATTTCCATGACTCCGACTCCCTCATACATGGCTCATGTTTAAGTGATAAATTTACTGTAGCACAAATTCATCTCAGCTAAAAGTCTAGACCCTTAGATCAGGAATAGGACAGACATTTATAGGCCATTTCATAACTTTCCCAAATTCCCATGAAAAAAATATCCCCCCCAAACTGCATTGAACCACTGTACCCAATTTATTATATAGTTTAGGAGTTGAAGTCGGTCCATCTTATACCGACTCCACAGCCCTGGTGCGGAGTGCTGTGTGGGGTCCGCTACACTGCGCGGAGGGCCATTATATTGTTTGGAGGGCAATGTGGGTGTCATTATATAGTGTATACGTGCCATTATACAGAGTGGACAATCGTGTGGGGTCCGCCATACCGCGCGATCAATCGTGTGGGGTCCGCCATACCGTGCGATCAATCGTGTGGGGTCCGCCATACCGCGCGATCAATCGTGTGGGGTCCGCCATACCGCGCGATCAATCGTGTGGGGTCCGCCATACAGCGCGGACAATCGTGTGGGGTCCGCCATACCGCGTTGGGGTCACTGTGGCAGTATCTTACTGTGTTTGGGGGGTACTATACTGTATGGGGGCCATGAGAGGAGTATTTTAGTGCACGGGAACACTAAGGAGCTTCAATAGGAGCAGAACTACTTTTCATGGGCAGTAAAGTTCTGAGATATTCTCTTCTGTGACACCGCCCACATATATATATATATTTCTTATTAGGCCTTTTCCTATGGGGCCCCATGATTTCCACGTCCGCCCCTGTGCCTACCAGATGCGCGCTCCTGGTGGGCACCACTAACTCTACAGCACCCAGCTTGTAGATGTGTACAGAGCTCTGTGGAGTGGAGGTGTGGAGCAGGGCCCTGGCGGCAGCCATGGCCACACACTGCGGAGCGCTTCCCACCTTGGTCTTGGAGCTGCTGTCATACTTGTCGTTCTTGTAAACCGTCACGTTCCGGTGTTTCTGCGGCCGGGAGCGCTGCACATTTCCCATCTGAGAACTCATGCTGAAAGATTGTCCCACTCAGGATGCCGTAGTCACGGTTCCTATGGAATGGAAGCCTCCGTTATTGGCTAGTCACTTACTAGTGAGCGCTATGCTATTGGACTGGACACCTGTCCGTCATGCTGACGACAAAGCCCGCCTCCTCAGTATAGAAGTATGTTTTAGCAAACCATCACAGTCAGGGCGCTTTATGATTGGATGACAAGACAGAACACTAATGATCTCATTGGTTGGATTCATACTGTGACGTAACTTTTCTCACGTTCTAATTGGCTATGACAGGCGCTAGTGCCCCGCCCACCAATAATAGCAAAGGCATCAGCAGCGCCTGGGGACTCCTCCCCGCACTCCCCCCGGGTCACTCGGTGCTGAGTCTTACTGCTATCAGTGCGGAGTTCCGTGTGCTTCACTGCGGCAGCGCCTGTGCGGGAAATCGCGGGGGTGCCTTGTGTCCTCACTACGGGGGGTGAAGACGTCGTCGCACTGCAGCTGTCACCTTTACGGGCGACACCGCACAGCGAGCTCCTTGTTGACCTGCGGCGCCGGCGGGACGGGCAGAAGATCGCATGTCAGCGGCAAAGCGCCAGCGCTCCGGGGTATGACGCATAGCGGCGAGCTACAAGGAAGACTGCAGTGACGTCATTGTGTGAGTGGCGTGACGTCACGCGGAGACCCCCGTGAGCGGACTACAGGCCTGAGCCGTGATCGCACCAGCCGCTGTCCCCGCACTCCGCAGGTCAGTATTGTGCTGCCCCTAGTGGCGATATCCGACAGGCAGGCGGTCTGTCCAGTGCCTGCTGGGAGCCCCTCATATATAAGCCGGGGGGCACACGGTCTGGTGACGGCTGGTTACTGAGAGTTGGCTGCAAACTTTGTCACCAGTCATTCGTGATTACAGGTGGCTCTACTGCTCCCTGTTATCAGCCAAGTCCGTGTAGATCATTCTCCCCCATCATGTGAATATTAGCAGCTGGTCTTACAAGGTTCTGTGTCATATACCCCTATATATGAGGTGTATGCATCTGTATAGTGCTGACATATACCGCGGCACTCTCCTGGTCAGGTTCTATAGAATCTATTGATCTCAGCTGTGTCCTCTGGAGCAAGGAGGTAATAAGACATTAGGGAATTGCCATGTGTGTGGCTGTCTGCGATCTGCAGGCGGGTACTGTGTAACTGCCCCGCGTGTGTGTGGCGGCCTGCGATCTGCAGGCGGGTACTGTGTAACTGCCCCGCGTGTGTGTGGCGGCCTGCGATCTGCAGGCGGGTACTGTGTAACTGCCCCGCGTGTGTGTGGCGGCCTGGGATCTGCAGGCGGGTACTGTGTGTGTGTGGCGGCCTGGGATCTGCAGGCGGGTCCTGTGTGTGTGTGTGGCGGCCTGGGATCTGCAGGCGGGTCCTGTGTGTGTGTGTGGCGGCCTGGGATCTGCAGGCGGGTCCTGTGTGTGTGTGTGGCGGCCTGGGATCTGCAGGCGGGTCCTGTGTGTGTGTGTGTGTGGCGGCCTGGGATCTGCAGGCGGGTCCTGTGTGTGTGTGTGTGTGTGTGTGTGTGTGTGTGTGTGTGTGTGTGTGTGTGGCGGCCTGGGATCTGCAGGCGGGTCCTGTGTGTGTGTGTGTGTGGCGGCCTGGGATCTGCAGGCGGGTCCTGTGTGTGTGTGTGTGGCGGCCTGGGATCTGCAGGCGGGTCCTGTGTGTGTGTGTGTGTGGCGGCCTGGGATCTGCAGGCGGGTCCTGTGTGTGTGTGTGTGTGGCGGCCTGGGATCTGCAGGCGGGTCCTGTGTGTGTGTGTGTGTGTGTGTGTGTGTGTGTGTGTGGCGGCCTGGGATCTGCAGGCGGGTCCTGTGTGTGTGTGTGTGTGTGTGTGTGTGTGTGTGGCGGCCTGGGATCTGCAGGCGGGTCCTGTGTGTGTGTGTGTGTGGCGGCCTGGGATCTGCAGGCGGGTCCTGTGTGTGTGTGTGTGTGTGTGGCGGCCTGGGATCTGCAGGCGGGTCCTGTGTGTGTGTGTGTGTGTGTGGCGGCCTGGGATCTGCAGGCGGGTCCTGTGTGTGTGTGTGTGTGTGTGTGTGTGTGGCGGCCTGGGATCTGCAGGCGGGTCCTGTGTGTGTGTGTGTGTGTGGCGGCCTGGGATCTGCAGGCGGGTCCTGTGTGTGTGTGTGTGTGGCGGCCTGGGATCTGCAGGCGGGTCCTGTGTGTGTGTGGCGGCCTGGGATCTGCAGGCGGGTCCTGTGTGTGTGTGTGTGTGTGTGTGTGTGGCGGCCTGGGATCTGCAGGCGGGTCCTGTGTGTGTGTGTGTGTGTGTGTGTGTGTGTGGCGGCCTGGGATCTGCAGGCGGGTCCTGTGTGTGTGTGTGGCGGCCTGGGATCTGCAGGCGGGTCCTGTGTGTGTGTGGCGGCCTGGGATCTGCAGGCGGGTCCTGTGTGTGTGTGTGTGTGTGTGTGTGTGTGGCGGCCTGGGATCTGCAGGCGGGTCCTGTGTGTGTGTGTGGCGGCCTGGGATCTGCAGGCGGGTCCTGTGTGTGTGTGGCGGCCTGGGATCTGCAGGCGGGTCCTGTGTGTGTGTGTGTGTGTGTGTGTGGCGGCCTGGGATCTGCAGGCGGGTCCTGTGTGTGTGTGTGTGTGTGGCGGCCTGGGATATGCAGGCGGGTCCTGTGTGTGTGTGTGTGTGTGTGGCGGCCTGGGATCTGCAGGCGGGTCCTGTGTGTGTGGCGGCCTGGGATCTGCAGGCGGGTCCTGTGTGTGTGTGGCGGCCTGGGATCTGCAGGCGGGTCCTGTGTGTGTGTGGCGGCCTGGGATCTGCAGGCGGGTCCTGTGTGTGTGTGGCGGCCTGGGATCTGCAGGCGGGTCCTGTGTGTGTGTGGCGGCCTGGGATCTGCAGGCGGGTCCTGTGTGTGTGGCGGCCTGGGATCTGCAGGCGGGTCGTGTGTGTGTGTGTGTGTGGCGGCCTGGGATCTGCAGGCGGGTCCTGTGTGTGTGTGTGTGTGTGTGTGTGTGTGTGGCGGCCTGGGATCTGCAGGCGGGTCCTGTGTGTGTGTGTGGCGGCCTGGGATCTGCAGGCGGGTCCTGTGTGTGTGTGGCGGCCTGGGATCTGCAGGCGGGTCCTGTGTGTGTGTGTGTGTGTGTGTGTGTGTGGCGGCCTGGGATCTGCAGGCGGGTCCTGTGTGTGTGTGTGGCGGCCTGGGATCTGCAGGCGGGTCCTGTGTGTGTGTGGCGGCCTGGGATCTGCAGGCGGGTCCTGTGTGTGTGTGTGTGTGTGTGTGTGGCGGCCTGGGATCTGCAGGCGGGTCCTGTGTGTGTGTGTGTGTGTGGCGGCCTGGGATATGCAGGCGGGTCCTGTGTGTGTGTGTGTGTGTGTGGCGGCCTGGGATCTGCAGGCGGGTCCTGTGTGTGTGGCGGCCTGGGATCTGCAGGCGGGTCCTGTGTGTGTGTGGCGGCCTGGGATCTGCAGGCGGGTCCTGTGTGTGTGTGGCGGCCTGGGATCTGCAGGCGGGTCCTGTGTGTGTGTGGCGGCCTGGGATCTGCAGGCGGGTCCTGTGTGTGTGTGGCGGCCTGGGATCTGCAGGCGGGTCCTGTGTGTGTGGCGGCCTGGGATCTGCAGGCGGGTCGTGTGTGTGTGTGTGTGTGGCGGCCTGGGATCTGCAGGCGGGTCCTGTGTGTGTGTGTGTGTGTGTGTGTGTGGCGGCCTGGGATCTGCAGGCGGGTCCTGTGTGTGTGTGGCGGCCTGGGATCTGCAGGCGGGTCCTGTGTAATTGCCTGCCCCGCGTGTGTGTGGCGGCCTGGGATCTGCAGGCGGGTCCTGTGTGTGTGTGTGGCGGCCTGGGATCTGCAGGCGGGTCCTGTGTAATTGCCTGCCCCGCGTGTGTGTGGCGGCCTGGGATCTGCAGGCGGGTCCTGTGTGTGTGTGGCGGCCTGGGATCTGCAGGCGGGTCCTGTGTCTCCTGGTATAAGTCTTTTCTGCAGGGCCAGACACAATGGACGGTATTGTGACCCTGGGCAGCAGAGACAGTGTTTGTTCCCCTGGATCAGCCTGTGCCTTGGTCCCAGTATCCCCGGTTGGCTCCTTTGTATTCCCCCTCCCCCGCACCTAGTCCTGGGAATGGTTTGTAGAGAGGGTCTCACCAGAGTGCTCTTTGTCATGTAAAGTGTCAGCATACAACATGGTTGCTGTAGGATCTGTGCTTGTCAGAGTTTGGGAATGTCATCGGGCGCTGCAGAATTTGGGTTCCCCCATGTGACCAGTGGCTCCTCTCCAGTGAAGCTCTGCATTTGTCTTTGAGGTTGCTTCAGGTCAGGCCAACTTCTATTCTACAGTGTGATCACAAATCACTGCCAGCCTCTAATTGTACAGCGTTCTTAACCCTTCGCACCACAATTAGGGCTTTCCCCATTCCAGCACAGATTACATAAAACAATGCATGGATTAGCTGGGATTAAAGTCCCTTGTTTTCTTCCAGCATATTGCTCAGCTCTGAAGTATCTCGGCCCCCTTCCCCCATGGAGCTTCTGGTATTAGTATCCATGGATTGGGATGAGGGGGCGGACTTGGTAGGCACAGGCTGATCCACCCTCTCATGTCCGGAGCACATCTTGTAGGACATGTTCTACAATTAGAGACCAGTGGCTGGAATTCCTGAGGTCACATGACTGTATGCAGCTGCCATGTGACGCTGCTGACATGGGACAAGCCGAGGATCGTGGCGTGCCTGTAAAGATCACTAATGGCTTACTAGAATGTCTGCGTATGTGTAATTATAGTGTGCCGAATACTAATTGTATGGCTGGCATCTATGCCATGATGGGATTCCGCACTCCATATAGAAGGGCATTTCTAATGGTTCCTCTTTAACTGTGGCCTAGATGTCGCCAGTGATTGGCTGACAGTCGATATCGTGGCGATGCTGCCCTGTAGTAGTGCAGATATGGTGCCAGACACCCTGTATTGGCACATCAGAGTGCACCCCCCGTGTAGCAGCGGCATGGCTCACGCCATTCTCCTGCAAAGGACGTAATTTATGTGCGGTTTACGAACCGGTATCCCTTTATCTGACATTAAAGGAGTTCTCCATAAAGGAAATGTCATTATAAATGAATACCAGAAACTCCTAGTTAGTAAATCACAAGTGTCTTATCCAGGGACGTAATCGCTATAGAATTAGAATGGCCGCAAGTGCCAGTGAGCATGTGCAGCAGGGAGCTCCGCTGCTGTGACCTGGAGATACATATCTCATGTAATATCATACTACCTCCAAGTCACAGGTCAGGTGCCAGTGAGCATGTGCAGCAGGGAGCTCCGCTGCTGTGACCTGGAGATACATATCCCATGTAATATCATACTACCTCCAGGTCACAGGTCAGGTGCCAGTGAGCATGTGCAGCAGGGAGCTCCGCTGCTGTGACCTGGAGATACATATCCCATGTAATATCATACTACCTCCAGGTCACAGGTCAGGTGCCAGTGAGCATGTGCAGCAGGGAGCTCCGCTGCTGTGACCTGGAGATACATATCCCATGTAATATCATACTACCTCCAGGTCACAGGTCAGGTGCCAGTGAGCATGTGCAGCAGGGAGCTCCGCTGCTGTGACCTGGAGATGCATATACCATGTAATATCATACTACCTCCAGGTCACAGGTCAGGTGCCAGTGAGCATGTGCAGCAGGGAGCTCCGCTGCTGTGACCTGGAGATACATATCCCATGTAATATTGTACTACCTCCAGGTCACAGGTCAGGAGCCAGTGAGCATGTGCAGTAAGGAGCTCCGCTGCTGTGACCCGGAGATGCATATACCATGTAATATCGTACTACCTCCAGGTCACATCAGTGTAGCTCCTTACTTCACATGCTCACTGGCATCTGTCCTATCATTTTGGGATAGGTTTAACAAGACTGCATCCATGTTG
The DNA here is from genome assembly GCF_046119375.1 of Phyllobates terribilis. Lineage (NCBI taxonomy): Eukaryota > Metazoa > Chordata > Amphibia > Anura > Dendrobatidae > Phyllobates > Phyllobates terribilis. Next base: position 178,742,502 of record NW_027362761.1, on the reverse strand, counting down.
GGGGAATTTTTGACATTTTGCTTTATGAATTTTTACATTGCTGGAGAATTCCTTAACAGAAAAAGGGACCATGACATAGTGGATATATAGTGCAGTCTTGCGTCATTCCTTCAATGTGATCAGGCCAGAAAAATTGCCGTTACCTGCTTATTAGTCCGTTCAGTGACGTATATGACCCTGCGTAGTGGCACACCGTCTGATGCTCGGATTTCCCCTCAGGAAAACAGGTGCAGCCTTTACTACGTACAGCGAAGACTATGTACCTGAGTCATGTGCACTGCAATGTGAATACTGGGAAATGATTCAGTTACTTTCTTCTGACCTTGTTTACTTGATGCAACTTTCCTTCTGGACCAAGGCTGTGGAGTCGGTAAGCCAAACCTCCGGACTCCTCAATCTCCACGACTCCGACTCCCTCATACATGGCTCCTGTTTAAGTGATAAATTTACTGTAGCACAGATTCATCTCAGCTAAAAGTCTAGGCCCTTAGATCAGGAATAGGACATTTCATAACTTTCCCAAATTCTTAGGAAAAAATATTCCCCACAAACTGCATTGAACTACTGAACCCAATTTATTATATATTTTAGGAGTTGGAGTTGGTCCATTTTATACCGACTCCACCAAAATGGACACTGACTCCACCTCTACAGCCGTGTTCTGGACCTTTATGCCATATCCGGCAGGACCTCACAAACTAACCCCTCTATTTTGTGATGGCCATACACCAGATGGTTGTCAGCTGGCATAGCTGACCAGTATTTCTCCTAGCTCCTAAGAGCAGTGTATTGGGAGCACATGATCAGGCATGCTGCAGAACCACATGCCTGCTCCTTCTTTCCTCCTGATGTGTATGGGCGTCCTAATGGTACACATTAGTCAGCTGATTTGTGTTTTCCCCCATACATCAGTGGAAATAAGGTGCGGATACGTTAAACTGCAGTGCCAACTTGTATCTAACCTATACCTTTACATAGTAGGACCAGTGTATAGGAAAATATACAAGTGCCGTGAAGATGTTCCCATCATTTTGAAATGTAACGTAAACCAATGCAACAGCATACCATTCTTAAAGGGGTTGTCCACTTTCAGAAACTCTTCCACATTTGCAGTTTATGTAAAAAAAACAACAACTCTGCTTTACTCCCCTTTCCCGAGTTCAGCACTTAGGCTATGTGCCCACGTAGCAGATTTGATGCAGAGCGTTTTTGCCTCTTTCTGGCAGAAAAAACGCATGCAGATTTGCATGCGTTTTTTCAAGCGATTTTGAGCATCACTTGGAAAAGTGCTTGATAAGTTGGTCACACAATATAAATCCATGCAACCGGCATGGATTTATAATGTGTGAACAATTGATGCTTTAAATGCAGCATCTATAGTAAAAAAAAAAAAAAAAAAAAAACCTGTATACTCACCTCTCCAGTCTGCTCCCGGCCACGTTCTCTCTCCTTGCCGTCCTTAAGTGTACTTTCAGGACCTGAGGTGACGTCATTTAGTCAGCTGATCGTCACGCGACCATCACCTGACCGCTGACGTCAGCGGTTGATTGACCATCAGGTGACTAAATGACGTCACCGCAGGTCCTGACAGTACACTGCAGGACGGCAAGGAGAGAGAACGTGGCCAGGAGCAGACCGGGGGCCGCCGGAGAGGTGAATATACAGGTTTTGTTTATTTTTAACTTTTTTATTTCTTTTTTTCACCGCGTGGTAGCCGGGATGAAGAGGAGTTGTAGTCTCCTCTTCATCCCTGGTACCACACGCATCGCGATTACGCTGCAAATTCGCGGCCATTAAATTTAATTGAGACGCTGCAAATCCACATATACCTGCGGGTTTGCTGCCTTTCAATGTTCCATAATGGCCGCGAATTTGCAGTGTAATCGCGGTAGAAATGGTCATGCTGCGTTTTGCAACACAATCCTCATAGACTGTAAGCTTGCGAGCAGGGCCCTCACTCCTTTCGATATGAGATATGCTTATTCTGTATTGTCTGTATATGTCCCCCCTAAAATTTGTAAAGTGCTGCGGAATATGTTGGCGCTATAAAAATAAAAACTATTATTATTAATGCGAATTCGGTGCGCATCATGTGCACAGCACATCCGAATTCACATTGCTTTGCATGGCAGACGGTTTTACAAGCGTTTTCGCAGCTGTCAAAATGCCGCAAAAACGTTATGTGGGCACATGGCCTTACTCTCTTCCACTGCTCCCGGTGTTGGGAATTCCTGGCCGCAGAACTAAGCTCAGTTGCTCTGTCTGAGTTGACAGCACACGCTGATCAGAGCCGCTGAGTTCACTGATTAGCTGCAGTGTTTGCTTTACACCAGCAATGCATACAATAGACACGGCTAGAAGACCCCGGGGAGACTGTTGGACACAGGGAAGGTGGGTAAGGAATGAATCACATGTACGTGTTTGTATCTTTTTTTTTTTTTTTTTTATAATGTATACAACAAGTACCCATTATAATATATGTTGCTGTTCACATGTTTGTGTTTTTCACAAACCATTTGTCCATGCAAAACTCAGACATGTCCGTTTTTTGTTTTTTTTTTTCTCTGGCATCATAGATGAAAAGTGCCAGTATAAGTATGGGTCCATGTAAAACACATAGAGCACACGGATGGCATCAGTGTGCTGCCCATGTTTAACATTGCAAAGGATAGAAAAAGCTTTAATTTATCAATCTATGAAAAACAAACACACTGATGGTAGGAAACGGACACGCGGGCGAGACACTGATGGTAGGAAACGGACACGCGGGCGAGACACTGATGGTAGGAAACGGACACGCGGGCGAGACACTGATGGTAGGAAACGGACACGCGGGCGAGACACTGATGGTAGGAAACGGACACGCGGGCCCTTTTGATCTCTATTGATGTCTTGAAACGTCTTATGCTGCTTGTTACAAAATGCAACTTGTGATCTAACTGGCTCCTCCAGTGTATAGCATTCAGTCCATCAGCTGCCTGTAGCCATTATTTCTGATATTGTTTCTGCGTTCTTGAGTTCTACTATGAGTGAATAGAAGCCTTTGTAGGTAGGGACTAGATATATGGCTGTGCTGGAGGCAAAATGAGTTTGTAGAAACATTAATGGCATTATTTGGGATGTTTGACGCCTACGTGTTTCAGGGTCAGACTGATCTCTTCCCCCTTAACCGTGCAGGACGGTACAGTTGATAGCGCTCATCACTCTGCAGGACATACTCTGTAACATGGCAATGTTGCACTGGCTTCTGTCACATGGATCCTGGATTCCTGTAGGCCCCTATGTCCTACTGGTGCCTAGTGTGCTGCCGATCTACCTCTTGTGCTCCTAGGACATGGATGGTAAGTCTGGCCCTGAAACATGTAGGTGTCAGACATCCTGAATAAAGCCACTGGTGTTTCTGCATTCTTTAGGTATTCTTTTATTTCGCCTACTGCACAGATTGTATCTATTCCTGATCTTTGAAGACTTGCACGGCACGAAGATGAGGCCTTCACTTTGCATGTACAGGACAGAGCAGCAGCAGGACCATTAACTTGCACCTGCTGAGGTGTGTTGTGTTCTCAACATGGGACCACTGCAAGGGGAACTCGCTCCCTCACCCCTTCCCAAAATTCAATACAGTGTTGCCTTTATAAGTGTTTTTTCCCATTGTAGGTTTACATAGAACATGGTCACACCAGTGCTGCACTACAGGCTTAGATTCACAGGAATTTTATATTTTTTTCCACCTTGCTCCTCTATTCAGGTAAGTGCTGCTGGCTCCCAAGAGTCTCTGGATCCCAGAAACTCACTCAGCTTTTATGCACACACACTGATTACAAGCAAACACGTCACAGGTGAGGATGTTACCTTTAGTAGCCATTCTATTCTGTGCATGTTATCAGGCCAAAATCACCAGGGTATGTGAACTTTTGATCAGGGTAATTTGGATGTTTTTGGTTGTCATTAAGATTTAAAAAGAGAAAACACAGTAGTTTGACAATAAATGGCTTCACCCAACCAATAACCATGAGTGGAGAAAAAGATTTTTTGTTATCATTCACTGAAACAAGGCCAAGAATGAAAAAATTCTGCCGGGGTATGTAAACTTTTGAGCACAACTGTATATACATCATACACACACTGCAAATGATAATTATATGGCCATCCGAATGAAGGGTTTGACGAGTGTAAACCCTTGACCGTGGCATCTTCTGTCAGGGATTAGTTCAGTGTAGCTAATCTGTTGTGCAGTCCCTAAGCAAGGCTGACATGTAACTGGATCAGGGCTTTTGGTTTTATTTGTGCTTCCTCCAGTCCCATATGATCCATAATTAATTTTTAGACCCTCTTGTAGCACTACATAGGCTTGTAATAGTAACGCTATGGTAATGCTGCGTCATGGCCTTCCGGCCCTGCATACACTGTGCTATCAGACGGCCGCTCTGCTATTTGTAAGGCTCACTTGTCTCTTCCCAGTGAGGCCGTACGTGGTGCAGCAGGACACTGAGCCCCTGCCTAAGCCTTTCTTTCAGAAGCCTAGCACAATGCAGACTCTGCATTCATTGATCTGCTGCATGGTAATGTACACCCGGTGCTACAGATACAGCCAGCATTGGCCTGTAAGTGCTGTATAAGGAAGGTAAAATCCGGTGCCACGTGCAATAAATCCTTTTATTCCAAAATTAAAAATCACATGTCCCTAGGAGGGGAACTGTTGTTCCCTTCCTAGAGACATGTTGTGATTTTTAATTTTGGAATAAAAGGATTTATCACATGTGGCACCGGATTTTACCTTCCTTATATATCCTTGCAAATGTATGCTGGACACTAATCCGTGAGCCTGGGATTCCTGTGAGTATCAGGTGATATCAGCTAATTATCTTTTTTCAGTCTGTAAGTGCTGTACCTGCACTCGCACAGTTGTGACTTGGGCGCACCGCTACCTGCCATGCTGAGGTTTATTACTGCTTTGATCTTGGCTTTGAATAAACATCTTTTGAAGTTTGTTAGCTAATTTCTTGCCCTTACAAGCAAAAGTAGGGACATAAAAATAAAACTGCTGAGCTGGTGCTCTGCCATATGCATAGCAGCATCAATAAACTTTAAAGGTAACTTTCTGAAGTTTTCAAACCAGCTTGTCCTTATGCTGCTGTTTTAAAGAGTTGTCCCATTTCAACTAACTTTAGCCCATAGTCTTAGTGATCATGTATGGGGGGAAAAACAGAGCTTTACTTGCCCTCCTGGGTTCCACTGCTGTTCCTGTCTGATTGGCTGTAGCGTTGACGTTACGTTGACAGCACTGCCACCAATCTCTGAGCTCAGTGTATCTGCTGATGTAGATAGTACAAGCTGCTGAGCTTGCCTGGCTGCCGGACAGTAGATGAGATATCGCCACTGCAGCAAATCTAAAAGGACCAGAACTGTGGCATTTGCTTTTGGAGTCGAGGACCAAACTGCTCCCTCCCGTGTGCAGGTGGCGCAATGCCGTGCAGGGGAGATAGTGGTCCAAAAAATTACGACAAGTTCCCTGTTCAAAGTGGGTTATTCAGTTTTCAACACCTAATCAGTACAGGGGGCAGTACAGAGATCTCTCCCATGACCTGTTTATACCAAGGATGGTGACAAAGACGAGGGGGCACACTATGCGTCTGGAGGAAAGGAGGTTCCTGCACCAGCATAGAAGGGGATTCTTTACGGTCAGAGCCGTGAGACTCTGGAACTCTATGGGAGAGGAAGTGGTGATGTCCAACTCACTTAATGAGTTCAAGAGAGGCCTGGACGCCTTTCTTGAGAACAATAAAATTACATCTTATGCTTAGTGATAGTTAATTAATCCAGGGATTTAATCTGACTGCCAGATTGGAGTCGGGAAGTGAATTTTTCCTCAATGATGTAAATTGGCCTATACCGCATGGGTTTTTTTTTGCCTTCCCCTGGATCAACGCTGCGGAATAGCTGTAGTGCACAAGAAATAGGCTGAACTCGATGGACGCTTGTCTTTTTTCGGCCTTATAAACTATGTAAATCATGGGAAGTCTAACATCAGAAAGTTGCAAAACTCCTGATAGACCAGTGAGCGGTGTGAACAGTGGCCAAGAGGTCTGACACGTTATGTCCATGATTATATTAACATTTCCTGGCTAACAACTATGTACCTATTTTTGTTAAGGTTTTTTTTGTTCTATTATGCTGTTATAAGGGTGGTGGTTTCGGTTGTATTATAAAGTGAACTTAGAATGGTCCTTTCAATAAAACACTAGTTATAGAAGTTGCACCAGCTTAGGTGTCGTACATAAGTCAGCCATATATATTCAGAGCCTGCGTGAGCTTAGTACAGCACGAATTGCTAAGAAACTCTGTATGTGGACTGGAGTGGGGCCCCAAAGACTTGTAGAAGGTATTATGGAGCTCTAATCTGTTTGTAGAATTGAACCCTTAAAAGCTATATGCATTATAAAATTGTACCCCTTGGTGTCTATTTAGATTTGTGTATATATAAAATTGGCAATGGTGAGGCACTGTATACATGTAAAAAGTATATACACTGTATACTACTGTACAACCTTTTGAGGAATATTACTCACGTGTACCAACAGACGGCTCCAATGTGATGTAAACAGGACCTTAGACAGTCTGAAGGCCTCGCTAAAATAGAAGAGGCCTTCAATGGTCTGGATGAAGGGAGTCTAATTCCCGTCAATGGCACGTTCTCACTGCCGGTAATTCTACCTGGTTTTACAATAAAACAAATCACTATTTACTGAAAACATAACACTCCTGGAAACAATGTTATTGTGCAGGTCTTGTCATTTATTGGTAGTTAAGGCCCTGGAGGTTTTCATACTACAATTTCAAGTGTCTGTCACTCCAGTTACTTTCACTGTGAAACCAGCTTAGTGAAAAAGTTAAAATTAGTATTGGTATACAAAACTGAAATCTGTTCTCGAGTATTACTTGTCATTAAAGGGCTATTCCTATCTCCAAGATCCTATCCCAATATATAGTAGGTGTAATAACTAATACCTCCAATTAGAAATGTAATATAGTTTTTCTGATCAGGGCTGTGGAGTCAGTAAGCCAAACTTCCCACTCTGACTTCTCAATTTCCCTGACTGCCGACTCCCTCATACATTGCTCGTATTTAAGTGATAAATTTACTGTAGAAAAGCCTGTTACCATTTTACATCACCATTATGAGGCTCTTTACTTGTCTTAATCCTGTTTTCCTGTTCGCTCTAGCAGTTCTGAGATGAGTGCAGCCATTCCTTTCCAGTGCCTTTTTCCTTTGATCTGTAGAGGAGCTTCACTACTGAGCAGGTACATAAAGTACAGCAAAGATTCATCTCAACTAAAAGCCTAAATCCTTAGATCAGGAACAGACATTTATAGGACATTTCATAACTTTCCCAAATTATTATGAAAACAGTGACAGTTAGCTGTTAGTGATTGTAACCATGGATACCTAAGCTGTTTCAATACCCTGCACATGGGATAAGTGACATGGTGATTCAGATCTATGCTAAATTTCTAATTGGAGGTATTTGCTAATATTATTACACCTACTACATATTGGAATAGGATCTTGGAAATGAGAATAGCCTTTTAAAGATGGCTGTAAATCTAGGCTCTCTGGCTGAATGATCGCTTTGAAATCCTCCACAGCTGGATGTTCTTGATGGTAAAACAAGGTATAAGTGGCTACAAGGCATATTTGGCAGTCTTTCAAATGGGTAGAGATTGGGACAGGAAAGCGTATGAGCTGGGGCCTTCTAGCATGTGTAAAGGTATCATGGCCACTATCTGTAATTTTTTCAAGTACTATATCACTTTGGAAGTGTTCAGGGTGAGCTTGGCAAGAACCAGTCTGTCATCAGGGTGAAGATTTGGCACTGAAAGCATATTCCAATTGGGCTTTGTTTTGCTCTGTGTAGAAGCTGTGGGCCCTCTGTGGCACATGCGTGGGGGGGGGGGGGGGGAGGTGGGCCCTGTGTGGCACATGCGTGGGGGGGGGGGGTGGGTCCTGTGTGTCACATGCGTGGGGGGGGGGGGGAGGTGGGTCCTGTGTGGCACACGCGTGGGGGGGGGGGGGCCCTCTGTCTGCTTTCTTTCCATGTATGCCATATTGAGTGTCCGGGGTGAGCTTGGCAATGTTTCTCTTGTGCTTTGCTGCGGACTTCTTTAGATTTCAGAGCTGTAGCTTTTACCAAGGTTTCCCCAGCGTGCAGAGAAGAATGCCGTCTTAAGACGTGTTTAAGGTATTTTCTATTTTTACGCCTGTCCTGTGGTATTTGGTCTGTGCAATGTATAACATACAAATAATAAAACTGAATCCTTCGTGGTCATGGTAACCAGTTGTCTGCCGAGTCAGGCCCACCCCTCATATTAACTATTGCTGAGAACAAAGCTGGATGATTGATTTCTACTTTAATTCCCCATTGCTCGGGGGCTGTATGGTGCAGTCATTCTCAGTGGAATATTCACAAACTCAGAAACCTTTCTCCTTTGGGGGATGAGTTGTGTGTTGTTTTTTTTTTTTTTGTTTGTTTGTTTTTTTTTTGGCTGCGATTGTGGAAATAATACAGAAAGTAAAGCATCTTTCTTTATCGATAGCCAAGCAGATTTTAGGGAGACATTTATGGAACTGTTAATCACAACCAGTCACAGCACAGCTTTCATCTTGTATTCTTTACTTTAGAAATAAATGATGTGCTGTGATTGGCTGCTAAGGGGCAGTAAGGCAGCTTTTCATTTACAGAATTAATAATTCTGTGCGGGGGGGGGGGGGTATATTAATGAGTAACGCATTTGCACAGCAACAGTAAATTGCCAAGATCAGCAGCACTTCTTGAACACATGGATGCTGAGTTTTTCCCCACCCAGCCCAAGCCTTTTTAGCTTGATGGCTCACTGATTTCCTTACCTGACGTCACACATGAAAAATCCATTGCATGCATCTGAATGGTGTTTTTGCAACACTCGCATGGATTTCCACATAGTCTGTTCAGATGAATAGGACAGTCCTGGAAACTTGTAACACAATATTACAGCTTGATGCCCTTAGAGCAGGGATGTGAAACTCACACACAGAGGGCCAAAATGAAAAACTTGGACAGAGTTGTGGGCCAACTAGTAGTACAGAATAATGGGCCCCACGTAGCCCTCCGTACGGAATAATGGGCCCCACGTAGCCCTCCGTACAGAATAATGGGGAATAATAAATTCCCAGAGACAGCAGTGCTTAGGCCGGCAGCTGTATTTTGATGGCCGCCTGCCCATTAATTTCTTCTTGCTCTGTGATCATGCGTATGCAGTGTTCACTACTGAGCGCTGAGGCACGTGCAATGAAAGATTACGACCTTACACCAATGCCAGCGTTAGGATGGGGTTAGCACACGAATTGTACGGCTCCCAAAGGATGGTATAAATATCCAAATGGCCCTTGGCAGAAGAGATTCCCCACCCCTGGCTTAGAGTATGTTCTCACATGGCGAATCCCTTGTGGAATTTCCAATGCCAAAAGAATGCAGTGAAATCCACTGCTGAAAAGACATGTATTTTATATACACCTCACCTTATGCATTAGAGGAGTGACATACACACTGAGGACCGCAGCATGAGGTGACGTGCTGTAAATCTCAGATCCACTATGCAAGTCCCGTTCTACAGCATGGAAATGGAATTTGGGGAAAGTATACCAGTCACTTGGATGAAAATGTAATGTAATATAAATGTTCAGGTCTTGTCTTCCTCCATCTGCCTTGAAATCCCCTTTTTCATGTACTGTGTTGGCTGAGCATGCCTGCAATAGGTGCTCCTAACTTTCCTTTCCATCCCCCATTGCATTGTACTCAGGGCTGTGGAGTCGGTATAAAATGAACAGACTCTGACTTCTAAAATACATAATAAATTGGGTACAGTAGTACAATGCAGGATGTGCTGTAAATGTTTTCATAAGAATTAGGGAAAGTTATGAAATGTCGTATAAATGTCTGTTCTGTTCCTGATCTAAGGATCTGGGCTGTTAGTTGAGATGAATCTGTGCTGCACTTTATGTACATGCTCAGTAGTGAGGCAGTGAGATGAATCTGTGCTGCACTTTATGTACATGCTCAGTAGTGAGGCAGTGAGATGAATCTGCTGCACTTTATGTACATGCTCAGTAGTGAGGCAGTGAGATGAATCTGTGCTGCACTTTATGTACATGCTCAGTAGTGAGGCAGTGAGATGAATCTGTGCTGCACATTATGTACACGCTCAGTAGTGAAGCAGTGAGATGAATCTGTGCTGCACTTTATGTACACGCTCAGTAGTGAGGCAGTGAGATGAATCTGCGCTGCACTTTATGTACACGCTCAGTAGTGAGATGAATCTGTGCTGCACTTTATGTACATGCTCAGTAGTGAGGCAGTGAGATGACTGTGCTGCACTTTATGTACACGCTCAGTAGTGAGATGAATCTGTGCTGCACTTTATGTACACGCTCAGTAGTGAGATGAATCTGTGCTGCACTTTATGTACACGCTCAGTAGTGAGATGAATCTGTGCTGCACTTTATGTACACGCTCAGTAGTGAGGCAGTGAGATGAATCTGTGCTGCACTTTATGTACATGCTCAGTAGTGAGGCAGTGAGATGAATCTGTGCTGCACTTTATGTACATGCTCAGTAGTGAGGCAGTGAGATGAATCTGCTGCACTTTACACGCTCAGTAGTGAAGCAGTGAGATGAATCTGTGCTGCACTTTATGTACATGCTCAGTAGTGAGGCAGTGAGATGAATCTGTGCTGCACTTTATGTACATGCTCAGTAGTGAGGCAGTGAGATGAATCTGTGCTACACTTTATGTACATGCTCAGTAGTGAGGCAGTGAGATGAATCTGTGCTGCACTTTATGTACATGCTCAGTAGTGAGGCAGTGAGATGAATCTGTGCTGCACTTTATGTGCACGCTCAGTAGTGAGGCAGTGAGATGAATCTGTGCTGCACTTTATGTACATGCTCAGTAGTGAGGCAGTGAGATGAATCTGTGCTGCACTTTATGTACATGCTCAGTAGTGAGGCAGTGAGATGAATCTGTGCTGCACTTTATGTACATGCTCAGTAGTGAGGCAGTGAGATGAATCTGTGCTACACTTTATGTACATGCTCAGTAGTGAGGCAGTGAGATGAATCTGTGCTACACTTTATGTACATGCTCAGTAGTGAGGCAGTGAGATGAATCTGCTGCACTTTACACGCTCAGTAGTGAAGCAGTGAGATGAATCTGTGCTGCACTTTATGTACATGCTCAGTAGTGAGGCAGTGAGATGAATCTGTGCTACACTTTATGTACACACTCAGTAGTGAAGCAGTGCTGTGGAGTCAGTCTGAGGTTTGGCTAACCTACTCCACAGCTCTGATGTAGTATATATGTTTGGTGACAGCGGCTTTCTCAGTGATCACGGCTGTAGCCCTGCTTTCCCACTACAGAAAACACAAGTGAAGGGAAGAATTGCACTGCTGATCTGCTATGAGAATTGAGACAAGTTGTGTACGGAAACAGAAGACTATAGAAATGAGGTCTGGGTTAAACTTGCACAGCTGATCCACTATGAAAAGAGCAGGAAATTGCAGAATACTGATGGAATCAGTCACATGATAAACGTTCAGCAGCTTTCCCACTATGCTGAGGCTGTGTTCATCAAGGAAGTCCTGTCTAAGGGCTGGGAACAGCTTCAGGCTTGTAAGGACGTGCCCCACTTATAAGCCGTCCTGCTCGCTGTAACTATAGACCAAAGGTGCACAACCTTTTCTGGTCCAAGGGCCACACTGTCAGACTGAACCAATTCCAAGGGCAGCAATTATACCTAAAGCCGTATGATCTGGGCTGTTTATAAAATCATGTCTGATATATGCACTATGCAGATATATTACAGATCCAGAACTCTCGCCAATCATGAAAACGAGCAGTCACCTTCTCACCTGTTTGCTTTCTGGAAAAGAATAGACCATGCTACTGTACTTGATGGGAGTTGCTAAAATGTGTTTTTACTACACTCATAAAAGTTCATTGGTGAGAGCCTTATTCTTGTATGGCCGGGTGATTTAATCCTTGTATCTACTAGTTAGAGGTTCAAGGGACACCTAGTGAACCATAGGTACACATCTACTTATCGATCCATGCTCTGCACCACAACACAAGGAGGTGGCAAGGAAGCCACGTCAGAAGCCGACAGACAAGATGGTTGGGGTCTGGACAGAATAGCATTAAAGGCTGCATGTGGCTCCTGTGCCACAGATTGTGCACCCCTGTTAGAAACCGATCAGTGTTTACAATGTGCAATAGTCAGCACATTGCTCAGCTGGAGACACCTACTGGCTACGAAGAGTTTTCAACCCCCTCTCCCTTCAAAAAAGTTTTTAAGCAAAGTACAATATACTTTCGTTATTAGATTGCCCATGTAGCCACTAACCAATGTTTGTGGAAGCTGTGACCATTTAGGTTATTCACAACTTTGGTACTATCCGCAGCGGATGATGCGCTGCATTTACACCACATAGGAGCCTGGCCTAATGCAGGCTGCAACTCAGAAATGATGTACATGTCTATGGTTCGCAAACTGTTTCTATGTACTGAATGTATATCTGAACTGGAAAAGGTTAATAGTGGTCTCAAGATTTTAAGTTATGGATGAATCTGGCCTTGGAAGAACCCCGGCTGAATGGCGCGGAGGTCGATTGTTCGTACTGCACTCAACAGTTTCCACCGCTCCCTTTAAGAATAAATGGAACAGTAGTGCGCATGATCGACCTCTGCTCCATTCAGCCCCTAGTTCTTGGGATCGGTAGGGCCCCCAGCGGTTGGAAAGTGATCCCCCCCCCCCCCCCCTATAATTTACAGTCGATAGAAAATAAACTTTCAAAGTTGAGAGCATCCCTTTTTTAAAGTTTAGGTCACAGCCCCACAATCCAGTATTCGGTCCGTATTTTTTCTCAGGAGTGGGAGACAAAACCAGGAGTGGGTGATAAATGCAGAATTGGTGACTTCTTTCTATCATACCTTTTCTCTGATTGTTCCTCACCTGGTTTTGGCTCCCACTCCTGAGAAGAAATACTGTCCGAATACTGATAGTGGGACCATGGCCTAAAATTTACTCTCAGGGGCCAATTCATGAAGTCTGGATAAAGAGTACAATGCACTGAATTTTTTTAAGGAGTATGCCACTTAATGAAATTGGTGCATCTTCCCTGGCACTGCAGTAGCATTTCTGGCCTAAAATCCGCTGGCACTTTTTCTGCATTTGGGTGTAGTCCTGCCCCGGCTAATCCGCCAGCTTCACATATTTTGGCAGAGCTGCTTCCAACTGGCACGAAAGCGCGATGCCTCAAACTTTTTGCCCGATGCAAGGTGTTTTTATTTGTTCCCGTAAGTTACTAACCTAGTGAGCTAGATTATATAAATGGTGTGACTGAAGTAACCGCTTTACATCTTGCATACCTTCCTTCAGGGATTGTTTTCCTGAGGATATGTTTATTGTGGGCCATAAAGTGAAGACCGCATCCTCCTCCTATTTCTGCTTAGTCACTAGACTAGTCACCATATGTCTATTTCTGGTGACAGCCTCTCGTCTTTGTATATGGGTACATCCTTAGCTTTTCTAATGTTAGTGTGAGTAGGGGCTCCTGTGTAAGAGATTCTTACAGGACTGGTTTCCATAAGACCGATGTGAGAACGGTGCTGCTGATTTCAGGGAAGAACCCAGTCAGCATTCTGGTGGAGCGGAGTCAGAAATCTGGGAACATGTGTGAATTGCAGGGCAGCACGGTGGCTCAGTGGTTAGCACTGTGACCTTGCAGCGCTGGGGTCCTCAGTTCACATCCCACCAAGGACAATATCTTCAAGGAGTTAGTATGTTCTCCCTGTGTTTCTTTGGAGTGTGGGAGGAAACCAGAGAACCCAGAGGAAACACACAATCTACAGTCCCTATCAGTATGTGAGCCACAATGGGGACAGTGATGATGTCTGTAAACTGTCTGAATTGTAAAGCGCTGCAGAATATGTTGGCGCTACATAAAGATTTTATTATTCCGTGTGGTGACCGCTAATAGTGGCAAAATGTAGGATGTCTTTTTAATCTGGGTACGCTTGTGTTTTGAATGATTGAGATTTTAATAGTTTTGCATCAACATTATTGGGGGAAGACTTCTTGGCATTTTCAGCTTATTTTTTAATTTAACCCATTCATGTGTTGGAAAATGGGAGCTAGGCTTTAAAGTATAATTGAATGTGAGATACTGATCTGACCTCTGATCATTTAGTGTGCAGTTCCTAAATTTACCATCCATGCTTCTTTCTAGTGGAAAGTGTTTGATCAGCAGAAATCTGGTTTGGAACCCTGATAGTAAGTGTTCAATATAACTGCAGTGCCTCCACAGGTGAAAATTGGCATTACACTGACTTTTTTTTTAGCTCCATGGCTTTAGTGCTGTCCACTGGTTCCTCTAGAGTTTGAGACTGTTGCCTCTCTCCACTCTGGCCAATAGAAATATTGTTGGCACCAGACTTTCAGAATTAATGGGGTATATGATAAAGGACAGCCTCTGAAATAAATGAAATACCAAAGCTAAACCAAAAGCTTGCATTAAAATTAATGTGATGTAAACTCTATCTTCAGTTTTCAAGCTTTTCTACATCTAGCCATAGTTGTACAAGGCATTTCTTTAGGGGGTACTTTCTATTGTGTTGTGCTGTGCTTAAAGGGAGTTGGTCACGTCCAAAATGCAAATTATTCAACATATATTTATATAGGATATGTGTGATCCACCCCACCCAAAAAAAAAAAAAAAAAAAAAAAAAAAAAAATCAAATTATACCAGGAGTATACATTTTGGTGACCAATTTATTTTAATTTCATATGCAAAGCAAACGAGAGCGCTTCGGTGCACCATTGGCCCGGCCAAGAGCTCTGTGCACAATTATACCCTCCAGTTTGCATTTCGAGCACTTTCCCTGATCTTCATTAACTGCACTTGCTTGTCCAGAGCAATCGCAGCTCAATCTGCCTTCCTGTGTATCCGAAATTAAATAGAAAGGTAGAGTTGGGAGGGCCTCCAGGGTCATCTGTTCCAACCCCCTGGTCAATGCAGGATTCACTAAACCATCTCAGACAGATGTCTGGAGGAGTCAATCTGATCTCTGGTTCCTGTCTGAGGCCACAGCTCACTATGCTGGTACACCAAGCCGTGCAGCGAGCTGCTTTAGGAAGGAGCCATGGATCAGTGTCCCCACGCTTAGCCCACGCTCCACTAAGCTCTTCCAGAGCGAACGTAGATGCAGTTCGCACTGTGCAAGCGAGCGCTGTTTATCGAGATCAGGTAAACTATGTGCAAATTAAAGGGCACTAAGCCATTCTTTGTATATGAAATAAGGCTGCCATGAAAGCGCTAAAAAATTATTTATTTTTTCTTTGGGTTAATCCCCTATTTAAGTAGATTAACTTGCATTTTTGGGGTGACCTTCCCCTTAAGGGTACCTAGCTAAGAAATTTTGGTCCAATTCGTCAGTGTCAAATTAAATGACATACTTTTTTATTTTCTTCACAGAAATCAAGATGAATAATCTGTCATTTAGTGAGCTGTGCTGCCTCTTCTGCTGCCCTCCATGTCCAGGGAAGATTGCCTCTAAGCTTGCCTTCTTACCCCCTGATCCAACGTACACCCTTATATGTGACGAGAGCGGAAGTCGCTGGACTCTACATCTATCAGAACGTGCAGACTGGCAATATTCTGCCAGGGAAAAGGATGCTATAGAGTGCTTCATGACTAGAACCAGTCGGGGGAACCGCATTGCCTGCATGTTTGTACGCTGCTCACCGAACGCTAAGTACACCCTGCTGTTTTCTCATGGAAATGCTGTAGATCTTGGTCAGATGAGCAGCTTTTACATAGGACTAGGTTCACGGATCAATTGTAACATATTTTCTTATGATTATTCTGGATATGGGTCAAGTTCTGGAAAACCAACAGAGAAGAATTTATATGCTGATATTGACGCTGCTTGGATTGCCCTTAGAACGAGGTAAGTGGTGTGCACAGATGGGTGACCAGGCGGCTTGCGATAACATTACGTTACTGATGGGTGGCTACTCAACATCTCTGCTTACCTCAGTCTATCTAGGCATGGACAAGTCCGGGTGCCTGTTTGTGGTTAAACTGGTCAGTGTTACGTGGCCCAAGTGGCATTAGTGACTCCTATGACCTTGGCTTTAATACCACCTTTTACAATCCATAAGAGCTGGATACCTCTAAAAAATAGATTAAGTGTGAATGAAGGACCATGTTCTTGTTTTCAACAGCTGGTTTGGTAAAATTCAAATAAAGGCAATGCTGCTAAGGTTGCCACTTTAGGACACGTTCTGTATTTCATCAGTATTTGTCCCACTCCTAGTTTTGGCTTACAAACAGAGGAAAAGTATAATAGAAACACGTCGCCACTTCTGTATTTATCACCCACTCCTGGTTTTTGCTTACAGATACTGAACGTGTGAACGTTGCCTTATGGTGTTGATCACTGTGGGAAAACCACTTGTAACATCTGCATATACACAAAAGGCCAACTTTAAAGCCTTAAATCCACTATCCATTCTTGAGCTAAAAAAACTAATAAATCTATTAATTATATTATGTGGTTGGTGCGTGATCTGTGACTACAGATGAACTGCAGTGTCTACAGGGCATCTTTGATAGTCTGAGACACGCCCCCCCGTCTTATGATTGGTTCAGCTTGTTGATTCCTCCCCAGTGTTGCAGTCTCCTCAGATTAGCTGCTGTAACAAGTCACAAAGGTCACCAGAAAGTCTGTGCTTGGTGAGCGGATTTCCAGAAGCGAGCTATAAAGTACAGCTTGATCCACCAATGAGAGAGGATTGATGGGTGGTAACTTCTACACTTGTCCTGGGTTCAGACATCCATTGCAAAAATCTGGCAAGGCATGTGTGCAATTAAGTTTGACTGCTTGTACTTGGCCAACTTTTTTTTTATACTGTGTGGGGTTTTACAAAACTTGTCACATATTGGGTTTGGGGGGAGGATATCTAAGCAGGTTTGTGGTCTGAATGTACTCTTAAAAAGCAGTGATCATACTACCACTCCATTCAGACAGTGAATCTGGGATGCCACTACTTTTTGTTTATTGGCGAGCCTATGGATTGGTTATTTTTTTATGGTCCTTTTTTGCCATGTAAACAATGGTTTCTACATATTTTAGTTATTTTTCTCTGATAGGAGTGTTAAAATTCCTGTAATAAATGTTGGATTTGAAATCTGTGTCCAGGAGGCTGCTGTTTGCACTAGCGCATATATTATATTATAGATTATAATTTATAATATATATTATAATTTATATTATATTTTCAATTTTGCCCAAAGAACCCCTTTTAACGTTTTCTCTTATAAGCTGACATCTACAAGCAGGAGAGATCCTGGCCCCTGCACCCCCACCTCCCCACTTATACATTGGTTTGTCAGTCTCACCAAAGTTGAAGATTTGGATGACCTCCATCTAAGTATGGCCACCTTAGGTCGCTTGTAAAATGAAGAATGGAGCCCGAGCATTATATAAAGTCTCTCAATAATCCCTAAAGTTCTGATTATCTACTAGACCGCACACTGCTTCTTTTACTGTTTTTTAGCCAATACCATGGAATTGGGCAACTCTACTTGTAGCGAATCTCAATCTATGGTCGGACATACATTAGTGATCTCCAATCCACCGTTCCTATGTTGACTTTGTAACCCCAGGGTTGCAGCTATGCACCCTATGTCATTGTTCCATATTACTCACATCAGCTATGCATATAAGGTAGCTATTAATGTGACGTCTTGCTTCGGTAGCTGGAATTGCCTGCACTTCCTGGCTATACTTGATGTGTCAGTAGTACATGTCTTGGCTTGGCTATTTGACATTAAAGTAACCTTAAGTAGGTGAGGCACTTCCGTAGTGATGGCAGTCCTACCAGGCGAGTCATATACTGTAGAAGCGTGATCATCAGCAATCATAAGACAATCGCACATAACAATGGCTTCATAATGCCAAGCTCCCCATTGTTTTCTGCATTGGAGACGTTATATTGTTCAAATGTCCTAATTGTTAGAAACTAGGATGGGATGCCAAAACAACTTTAAGAGTGGACTAACTTTTATAAAAAAAAAAAAAAAGTCTACCCTAAAGTGTCGGTCTTTTTTGTTTTGAAGCCATCATCTAGCCACAGGTTAATGTCCTGATTGCTGGGATCCCATCTGATCCTGAGAACTGGACCCTGAGTGCAATGGACTTCAAGCAATGGCAGCTCTGCTCCATCCACTTTTCACAGGAGAGCCAAAGATCATCCGAGCGCAGCTCTTGGATTTCTCATAGAATGTCATTAACCATAAATTATTTTATTAATTTATATAGCGCCATTGATTCCATGGTGCTGTACATGAGGAGGGGTTATATACCAAATACAGATATCACTTACAGTAAACAAACTAACAATGATGGACTGGTACAGAAGGAAGAGGACCCTGCCCTTGCAGGCTTACATTCTACAGGAATGGGGAAGGAGACAGTAGGTTGGGGGGTTGCAGTAGTTCCGGTGTTGTTCAGGTGGCAGCAACAAGGTCATGGCTGGCTGTAAACTTGTTCGAAGAGATGCGTTTTCAGGTTCCGTCTGAAGTATCAAAGTGTGGCGGATAATCTAACGTGTTGAGGCACAGAATTCCATAGGATGGGGGGATAATCGGGAGAAATCTTGGAGGCAATTGCTTGAGGAACGAATAAGTGTGGAGGAGAAAAGGAGGTCTTGGGATGACTGGAGATTACGTGAGGAAATATATCGGGAGATTAGTTCAGAGATGTACGGAGGAGAGAGGTTATGGATGACTTTGTAGGTCAGTGTTAGTAGTATGAACTGAATACGCTGGGAAAATCTGAGCCAGTGAAGGGATTTGCAAAGGGGGGGTAGCAGAGGAGTAGCGAGGCGAGAGATGGACCAGTCGTGCAGCTGAGTTGAGGAGGGATTGGAGGGGTGTGAGAGTGTTAGCAGGTAGGCCACAGAGGAGGATGTTGCAGTAGTTGAGGCGGGAGATGAAGGCATGCACAAGCAGTTTGGTAGATTAAGGGTTGAGGAAAGGACTGATTCTGGAAATATTTTTGAGCTGGAGGTGGCGAGAGCTTGGGTGTGGGGTTTGAAGGACAGGGCAGAGTCTAGGGTTAAGGCCTCGTCACACTTAGCGACGCTGCAACGATCCCGACAACGATACGACCTGTCAGGGATCGTTGCTGCATCGCTATGTGGTCGCTGGTGAGCTGTCAAACAGGCAGGCTCACCAACGATCAGGGGAGCAGCGACATCGTGGAAAGAATCTTTCCACGATGTCCTGCTCCTGGTTACCAGCCTGCTGAAGCAGGAGCAGGCTGGTAACCATGATAAACAGCGGATTACTAGGGGCACACGCACACCTAGTAACCCGTTGTTTATCATGGTTACCACTCTGCTACGGTGAGCGGGAGGTTACCGCTCACTTTAGCAGGCTCGTAACCATGATAAACAACTGGTTACTAGGTACGCATGTGCCCCTAGTAACCTGATGTTTATCATGGTTACCAGCCTGATCGCTGGCCACACACAGCGATGTGTGCTGACCAGCGGGAGGGCAACGACCAAAAAATGGTCCAGGACACTTTGCAGCGATCAGTGACCTCACAGCAGGGGCCTGATTGCTGCAAAGTGTCACACATAGAGACATCGCTCGTGAGGTCGCTGTTGCGTCACCAAAACCGTGACACAGCAGCGATCTCGCTATGTGAGACGGGGGCTTTACTCCGAGGCAGCGGATTGTTGGTACAGGGGAAAGAGTGATGTCATTTATTGTGGGAAAGATATGCGAGATGGGGGAAAGATAGAGTTCAGTTTTGTCCACATTGAGCTTGAGGTAGCGGGAGGAGGAGGATATGGCTGCTAGATATGCTGGGATTCTGGACAGCAGAGAGGTAGATCTGGGTGTAATCAGCGTACAGATGGTACTGGAAGCCAAGGGTATAGATTGAGAAGAGTAGGGGTCCTAGGACAGAGCCTTGAGGGACTCCAACAGAGAGGGGGCGGGGTGAGGAGGTCGTGTGGGAATGGGAGATGCTAAATGTGCAGTTAGAAAGGTATGAGGAGATCCAAGAAAGGGCAAGGTCTTTGACGCCAAAGGAAGAAGGGATCTGTAGTAGGCAGTGGTCAACTATCGAAATCAGAGGACCGTTCAAGAAGGGGTACAGAGAATTGTCTGTTTGCTTTGGCTGTAAGTAAGTCATTGGTGATTTTGGTAAGGGCAGTTTCGGTGGAATGGTGGGGGCGGAAGCCTGATTGTCGGTTGTCGAAAAGGGAGTTAGATGAGAAGTGGGAGGAATGAACGTGTTGCTCAAGGAGTTTGGTGGCAAATGGGCGCAGCGATATGGGGCGATAACTGGACAAGGCGGTTGGGTCGAGGGATTGCTTTTTGTGGATGGGTGTGATTGTGGCATGTTTGAAGGCAGTGGGGAAGGTACCAGAAGATGGTGATGGGTTGAAAAGATTGGTTAGGGATGGAATGAGTGTGGGGGTGAGGTTGGGGAGGAGAAGGGATGGGATGGAGTCGAGTGCATACGTGGTGAGGTGTGATTTGGAGAGGAGATGAGTAAGGTCTCTTTCCATGTTGTTGGGAAGGGAGGTTATGGGGGTAGGGCAATGCTGTGGAAAACAAAGGGGCTGTGGTGGTCAGACAGTAAAGACTTGCCGTGTTTGGTCAATCTTGTTTTTTAAGTGTGTGGCAAACTCCTCAGCAGAGATGATGGAGGTCTGAGGAGGCAGTGGAGGGCGGAGGAGAGAGTTAAGTGTTGAATAGCTGTTTGGGGTTGTAGGAATAAATGGAGCAGACGTGTGCATGTAGACTAAGCCCCACTCTTGGCGTTGTTGGGGGTCCCAATGGTCCGAACCCCAGAGATCATTACTTTATGAATGGCTAAACTCTTCCAAATTTGGCACCACACTTTCAAAGGGACCTCTGCACAGAATGACTGTGACTAAGTCCTCCCGCTCGGTGCTTCATGGCCAGAGCCAGAGAAGGGTGGGGATAGTTGGGAAGCTGTATGTAAATGATTGGCCCTGCCATGACAGAGTGCCTGTGCTTGGATTGAATAGTCATTCTGTGCTGACAGTCCCTTTATGTGGGTATCACCTGTTCTAACTAATCTGTGTTCTATTGACTAAAATTAAAGAACCTGCTCTCGGGCAGTGCATCTAAAACCAGTTGAACACGGATAATCTTCTTTGGCAATCAAAACTAGGTCATAATATATTTCCTAGTAATTGCACGGATACAAGAAACATGGGATAAGGAAGTGTTTTAACTGTTAGCTGTTTCACCTTCCTTACTAGTCCCCAAAAGATAGAGAAATAAAGATGTTTGGGGGGGAGGTTGTGGAGGAATGAACGCTGTAGCTGATTGGCCCCAGTGCTCTCTTGACTGTCCTTAAAGTTGTGATCAAGACATTTAATACAGCTCTGGGTATGGAGGTGCAATCTGCCTGTGTAAATTAAACAACCGCTGATCGGTGGACGATTAGTACTGCAGATAGGATTGTGTGATGGGTATTTAGTAACCAGCAATGTAACAATGATATCTTTTTGGTTGCTCCATCAGGTCTTTGTTTGACTTGACCCTATGCATACTGTGAATTTAGGAAGGTCATAGAGGTTGTTCAGCCTCTTGAATTTAGAATGGCATAAAATAGTATGATCTCCTCCTTCCTTGAGCTGGCCTCCAGCAGAAGTTTTGACAAGGACATTTGACCTGGTCAGTCAGACACTAGCTGCATTGGCCAATATTCTGGTGACCATGCACATCTAGAGGGCTGTTAGCTAGATAATCACTCTGCCCACATCTCTCCCCTATACACAGGAATGCTTCTTTCCTCTGGCAGAGGCTTATCTCCTAGAAAACAAAAGGATCAGCCTTTTGGAAATTCAACAGGTCAGATCCCTCCCCTGACAGTCTTGTAGGGCCTCCCAACATCTATCAGTGGATTTGAATGACTTTAGCAGAATGAGGGTCTTCAGGTTACAGTGATTAGCTGCCATCTACATCAAAACATGATCACTGGGGCTAGGGTAGAAACATTAGCGGTGGATACTTTATCTTCCTAAGCTATTGGTAAAAATTGTAGGTGGGAAAACTTGCAAAATCAGCAGTGTATTAAATACTTTTTTTTCCCCACTGTATCTGCCCTATACAAACCCTGATCACAAAGGGTTCTGTACCTCACTGCGGAGCGTGTCTGTAGGAAACATGTCTGCTCCTGTGAACACTCATGCAGGACCTCCAGATGAACGTTTCATTGTTGGTTAGCCTACTGAAACCTTATAATTGCCTTGTGCTATTAAATTAGAGAAAATCATTAACTACAGTATGAGATCAGCTCCTGCAGAGCATGAGGACTTGTGGGGTCATACAGGGGACTTGTGCAGAAGATAAGACCTCGGTATTCCTGTTCTTCTACCCTCTTCAATAAAATTGGTGGAGTAACGACAAGCTAAAAAGTCAGGGTATTTTTCAAGGGGAAGATTCTTCAGGAAACGCCAGCATTGTTTTCTTGTCATTTTTCCTCTGCATTTGGGGTGCTTTGTTTTAGTGTTTTACAGATGTAGTTTGATCCTTTTTCATTTACATGTATTGTAAAGTATCTTCGATGAGGAAACAACCTGAAGATTTGTTAGGTCATTTCATTTAACCTCTTGGCTTCTTCAGAAACCTTAAAACATTAACAAGAAGTTCAGTCTCTTCAGTGTTTAGTTAGTGCTTTTTCAGGTGATTTTCGGAGCAGTATCTGCTTAAAAGATGACATATGCCCATACTTAGGATATTAAGTAAAGCTCTGTTCATACAGTTTTTTCCTACCGACAGTTTGGATGCAAGTCTTGCTGCCACCTCCAGTAGGCAAATGATGAGGCACAAAGGACTCCGTCAATGACCCAATCTGCACATACGCCTGAATCCCATTTTGTGGGAGAATTCGGACACAAACCCCAACTGAACCACTGACTGTAGGAGAAAATGCTATGTGAACCCAAGACTCCCATCCAATTCCTCCATTAGGTTCACAGCTTTTCCAGCACACATGCCACATTTACCCAACAGCTGTAGTCTGCTGCCGTTGCCTGTACACACACAAAAAAACTTTTTAGTTTTGAAAATTACAATGTGAAATGTGTATGAACAAAAGAAAACTTTTGGATTGGCAAACTTTTACACAGAAGCCTGTTTAACATAAAATGACCATTCCTGCCCTGGTTCACCGCTACAAACTGACTGTCTTGAGGACCACTTGATTGCTGTGTTCACTTGCACACCAGCACTTCAGAAATCTGTTTCCTGGTGGTCCTTGACACTGGCCTTTGAGGTTCTTAGTATAAGGGGAAAGAGTGGCTAGCTGAATCTTCCTTTAAAGTGAACCTGACATCTGATGCATGCTGCCTAATTCACATGCAGCATGTATCAAGCACTGGATCTATGATCTCAGCCAGGTATGTTTGACTCTGAAATGCAGCAGCGTTTCACAGAAAAGCATGCTTTAATAGCTGCCAGGAGTGAGCTGCACTGCAGACTAGTCAGATAGGCGGGTCCCTGACCGCTCCTCCGCACCTGCTGCGGTGACTGACAGGTCTCAGGGTATAAGTGCACCTAAGCATAGACCTGTCATTCCAGGAGGCAGGCGGGGAGGAGCTGCTGGAGACTCGCCTACCCGAATAGTCTACAGCGCAGCTAGGTCTTCAGCTATTCTAAAGTTGTTTTTTGTTCTAAAACGCTGCAGTGTTTCTTTCATATCTGGCTGAGATCATGCTGTGGATTTGGCAGCATATATCATCTGTCAGGTTCTCCTTAAGTCTGGACTTACTCGTACATGCCCTATGTACCTATGGTGGTACTGGGATATCTGTTCTGTATCAAGTCTATTGATTGATTTGTTTTGTTTATCCTAAGGTATGGCATACGTCCTGAACATGTCATCATATATGGCCAGAGTATAGGAACTGTCCCATCTGTGGATCTTGCTGCTCGATATGAAAGTGCTGCTGTGATTCTACACTCTCCGCTGACCTCTGGGATGAGAGTTGCCTTCCCAGACACAAAGAAAACCTATTGTTTTGATGCATTCCCTAAGTAAGTAACTTTTGTGCTTGGTTTTATGTTACCTATGATTTCTGTGTGAGCAACTGAGATCAGAACAATTATGATTTGTGGGCAACCATTGGTGAGCACCCCGTAATGTTTGACACATTGAATGGCTCTCAAGGTTGCTAAGCTTATGCAGCTTGATAGTCTTTTCACAAAATATAGAAATGTAAACTTAATTTGGTCCTACATAATGCAAAGGGTGAAAGCTGCAGCAAATGTACATGTTTCTTTGAGAAAATGCAAGACCAGTCATGGAGGAGACTTCTGCTGCAGATGTCCCACAAGGGTGGATCCTGCAACTGAAAATCCATGCCACTTACCTGAATTGGGTGGTTTTGGCAGCAAGCACATGCTCTTCTGTAAGTGCCATCTCAATCAATGGGGCAGCAGAAATATCTGCAGTGTGTGAATCCTCCCTAAAGCTGAAACGCATGGACCTATAATATCTCAAGACTGGAATGTTTTGTGTTGCCTGGTGGGACAGTTGTCGTAACAAAATGCGACATAGGCTGGTATGCATGCTTTTATTATGCAGAGCAATTGGGCCAGATGTACGATTGCTTTACCCTTTTCATATTATAGGACTTGCCTATCTTTGTGACTTGCTTGTGGCAGATAGGGTCCTCTTAAATTTGGTGCATTGGTAAAGGTGTCAAGCTATGCCCCAGAATTGTTTTTGGAGCTAGCTATTCCAAAATTGGTGGCAAAAGCGATATTCAGTATAATCAATGTCTAAAACGGTCGATTGTTAATTGTGTACCCTTCTTGAAGTTGTCAAAATAAGGCTATGTTCACACACTGTTTTTGGTTGGTTTATTTATGCAAATTTTTTTGCTGCATTTTACAGTACCAGCAAAGTCTGAGATTTCATAAATCTCATGCACACATCTTGGTTTTTGTGTCCTCCGTATTTTGTGCTGTGCATGGGGTTTTTTTTTTGCAGAATAGAGCATGTCACTTCGTTCAGAATTTTCTACCCATTGGAAGTAATGGATGGTGAATAACGCCGAGTGTGAACATAGCAATCAGGTTTTCAAGTGGAGCAGTATTATGAAACTCATTTATTTTTACAATCTTGTCTTGGTCACTGAGATGGCAGTTTGGATAGTACAGTTTATTAAATTAGTGATGTCTACAATGTAAACATTACCTGAGCTAGGTGTGAGATTGAACAATACCTGTGGCCCAAGGAGGTGTGAAATTGAACAATTCAATGGCAGACCATAGTGCACAAGTAAATGTTGTCCTACAAACTCAATGCACAGCCAGTGTCTTAGAAAAACTATTCCTGAACAATTCACCTCCCCCACTCTTACACTTGTAATTCTTGTTAATATGGTTTCACACGTGTCTTGCATTGGTGACCTGTTTTTATGCTTCTGTGGTAGAAGCAAAGCTGAACTTTGGGATCCTGAAAAACAGGGAAAAAACAAGCAAAATCCTGAACATCTCTTCCTGGCAAGAGATCAGGTTTTGCTGCAGGAAAAAAAAACTATGAAAAAACCATAATGTGTGAACATAGCGTAAAGTTGCATTTACGCTGCAAAATGGTGTACAAGCATTGTTAAAAAGACTCGTTTCACGATTATCTTGCTGTGTAAATGAGCTGCTGATTAACTGGTGAACAAGCAAAACGCTCATTCGTCTGGTGAAATGATCTTCTGTGCAGCATAAAAGATTGTTCTTTGCAGAGCATCGTTCTGTATAAACGGGGGCTCGCACTGCTGAGAACAATGGCCGTATAGTATTGTTCGCTCAGTGTGCATCCTTTACTTTGGTGCCTGTTTATACAGGCATTTAAACAACTGCCCATAGGTAAGTGTACCGACTGGCGGTTGTATCGTGCCGCCGTTCAGTCCATGTAAACGGACCCTATGTGTTGTCGTACAACCTAAAATGGCTTAAAACAAACGCATCTAAATTCTGATACCGCCTCAGAACACTGGTGTGATGACCATAGTAAATTTGCCCAAGTATTTAGAAATGAGGACTGACAGACTATGCGTACAGACTGACAAGCCCCCTATGCCACCTTTCATGTCCTCATGATTTTATTTGCATGCTGCCAGCCTCATGCAGTATTCTCTATGGTTAGTTTTGCCCTGTTTACTAAGGGGCTGTCTATTCACTCATTTGTAGGTAGTCTGTGATGAGCCTTGTTTGGCTTCTGACCAACTATACATTTTAAGATCATCACAATTCTGCTTTTTACCACATTTTTGCCCAAAAGCATTGTCCTATTGCATCTGGTCAGTCATGTTCATTTTGTAATCCTTAAACTAAACTACCTTTTTTTTTTTTTTTTCTTTCTTGCAGCATTGACAAAATTTCCAAAATCACTTCCCCAGTACTGATAATCCATGGCACGGAAGATGAAGTCATTGACTTTTCACATGGCCTGGCCCTGTTTGAGCGTTGCCAGAGGCCGGTGGAACCACTATGGGTGGAAGGAGCTGGACACAACGATGTGGAACTCTATGGACAATATCTTGAGCGATTAAAACAGTTTGTCACACAAGAGCTAGTCAATTTGTAAACTACTTTCTTTGTAAGAGCATTTTCTCCCTACGGCAATGGAAAGTTTGCATCAAGTTTCACGACAAAGCTTTGCAGCTGTCCCAGGCCACCAAAGGGTTTAACCGACCATGTTTCGATTTTTCTTTTGCTGGACTGTGAGCCATAGTTTTTTTGTTTTAAACCTGATGGTCTGTTTGCAAATTATATTGGTTGCCTTAACAGATGTACAGGTAATGTGATGAAGGGGGCATTTTCTAGAATGTTGTAACTGCCCCGGTTTCAGATTCCACGCTACCATTTGATAGAAGCCTTTCTTGCCCCTTTTTTCTCTGGCTATTGGTTCCATTGGCTTTAGAAGATGTGGAATTAACCAGTGCACAATAATCCGCACATTGAGGTGAATAACCCTGACTGGGCATCCCCTTCAATGTCATTTAATGAAGGTTTTTATACCAGTATTAAAATGTGCAGTCAGGCTTCTGTACTTTACTAGGCCATTTTTATATCTACAATTTCAGATTGTGCATTCGTCTGCGTCACCGAGAATTCCTTGAAGAATTTGCTAATGGTAATGAACGGCATGTCATTATGTACTGTATCTGGACTAATCGTTCTTGGATTTTCCTGCATCATGTGCACAGGATCTGCTCCTGACAAATATTTGGCGGGCATTTAAACCTTTTATTTTAAAATGTCTGTCGACATACTGGCCATATCGCATGAGTAGACTATTGTTGCCATGTAATTTCCTTTTTGCCCTTCCCAGTGTGATTAAGCAATGCGAACTTGTATCTGCTGGTCTGTTCTGCACTGATCGTCTTTGATATTTGAGTGCTAGGAAGAACTGTCCTAATGGCCTGTTTAGTTACAGATGTCACACTTCATGCATGGAGTTCATTACCACTAATGTCCGAATTTACTTGAGGGGGTAAGACTGTTGGATGGGGGACCATCCATTTACAATGGCCTGATTGCACTTTTTAGCAGGATGTACAGATTATGAAGTAATCCAAACTATGTACTCTTCATTACATTGACAAAACCCCTGGTAAAGTCCATTATTTTTCTCTTCTCCATGTCTTACAAAGTAGGAGGTCTTGTTTTGGTCCCTTTAATGGCAGAACACTCTGTGGATCGAGTGATACAGTACGGTATCTTCTGTAGATTTGCTTGGCCAAGATCTCCAAATGAAGTCAACGGGGGATTCGGGGTGTTTCCTTTTGGGCTGGGATCCACAAACTCCAAAGTGGACTTCTTTTTCTTTAACTTTTACTTTATTTTTTTTCTTCCTCTCCCTGCTTGTGAACCCTTTTAAAGCAGATTTTTTTTTTTATTCCAGTTTCGGTACCTTGTACTTTGACAAAAGTTGACCTCAACGAACACAACTATTAAAACTCTGCCATAGTTGGTGTTGCTGCAGTCGTTGCAGATTTTGGCTGAAACCTTTTTTACACTGCGAACCAACGTAACGGGAAGCTGCTGCATTTCTAATAAATGCTGGGGGGGGTAAATGTCACAATTTCTGATACCACTGACCATTCTCCAGGCAATGCTGGAACTCCGTTCAGGTAGATCACTCTTAAAGCGCAAGAGCTCATTTTGTAGACATCACTGACAATTCTAACAAGACTTTGTAATAGACTTTTGCAAAGTGTTTATTGAATAATGCAAACGATATGAGCGGTGTTTTATATATTTTTTTTTTCCCATATCACTTTACAAAGCAATGTTTTGACTTTTTCTATCGACGGATTAATTTTTTGTTCTATTTTTATTTTTTCAATTAAGTTGCCTGTCCTTCAATTTGAGTTTGCTTAAAGTATTGATGATGAATGCAACTAAAGTACAATGTAATGATATGTAGTACAGTTTGTGAATGGATAATACACTGTGGATACATATAAAGGCCTTATTTAGTGTAGTAATTGTTGTGGCTGTCTGGGATTGTATACAGTTTAATCATATATTATACAGAATTGCATTGGTTTAGATGTTGCCTAGTAAAATCTATAATGACTCTGTTTCAGTTTTATTTCTAAGCAATGCAGTGTTCAGACTGCAAATGGGCCAATTGTCCTGTAACTACCTATATCCTATAGATGTTCACAATTAACAAGCCCATCGATGGTGCTCAAGAATACACCCTGCTCCATCCACAGGAGAACCCTGTTCACTTGATTAGTAGGAGTTTATCGGACCATACAGATAGTCTTGTTCACATGTCCATATTTTCAGTCCTGATTGATGTCTATGGGGGTAAATAACCTGACCTTGCACACATCACTGACCATTGAGAGACAATTGGGCTGTTCAGATGAGTTTTCACATGCTCCGAATGCACTATTATCCTGTATTTTGATGTGATTAAAAAAAAAAAAAATTTCCCCATGCGGACCTAGTGAATAGTATTTGATTTTTAATGGTTATGTGGTAATTCTTAACTGTATTTGGTTGGTAAATCACTGCTGATCTATAAAAACAAATACTGTAAATCTGACTAGACTTTCTGGATGAAAATCGGATTATTTTATTTTAATATGCTCATGTGAGCTTGGCTTAAGGCTACAATCTCTCCAACACAAGTGTTTGGTTTTCCATAGGGAGAGAAGAGATATGCCGAATAGCT
This sequence comes from Phyllobates terribilis, assembly GCF_046119375.1. Taxonomy (NCBI): domain Eukaryota; kingdom Metazoa; phylum Chordata; class Amphibia; order Anura; family Dendrobatidae; genus Phyllobates; species Phyllobates terribilis. Next base: position 178,713,156 of record NW_027362761.1, on the reverse strand, counting down.
CGGGCAGTGGCTTATCTCACCTGACAATCAAAGGAAGGCTTGACCGTTACAATGGCCTGCCTCTCCTCCGGCCTTTATTGGCAGGCTCCATTTGACGTCAATCCAGCAGAACTGCCTTACCATTTGACGCTAATCCAGTGTATGAGGTCTCTAGTAATCAGAAACCCACAATCCCACAACAGTTTACCACCACCTAGTTTGGTGAGACAATTTGTGGAAGTACTTTATGAAACAAAGCCGATCAATCAGTGTAAATAGATGTGTTCAGAAACGAGCCTTAAAGCGCACCTGTCAGCAGGATTGTACTCTGTAAACTACATACACTGTCAGGTGGGTGCCATTACACTGAGCAAAATGATACCTTGGTTGATATCAGTCTTGTGGTTCTTGTGTAATCTTTACTTTCAGTGTAGAGATAATGATATGCTCGTGCTTTGGGGCGGCCCGGACTCTATCTGGTGCTCTGCTTACATATTCATCTGTATGCTCTTATGACAGCTCACTGTGCCTTCACTGACCTGCCTCCTATTTTACATAATACATCTAGTAGTGCGGGGCTAGGTAAAATAGGAGGCAGGTCAGTGAAGGCACAGTGAGCTGTCATAAGAGCATACAGATGAATATGTAAGCAGAGCACCAGATAGAGCACCCCCACAGAGCACGAGCATATCATTATGGCAGAACTGAAAGTAAAGATTACACAAGAACCACATTATTTTATTAACCAAGGTATCATTACACTGAGCAAAATGTCACCCACCTGACATTCTGTGTAGTTTACTGAGCACAATCCTGCTGCCAGGCCTGCTTTAAGATTGGGACATGGTGTTTTGTTTTTTTTCCCTTTTCCTAATTGTGTGTAAACAAAAACGGCCCCTCTGACTTGGTTCTGCAGCCAAAAATACATACCTGATTTGTATAAAGCCGGAGCCTAAGGTCCAAGCTGGTTCATATCAACAGTATGTGCTTATTCAAACACCAGTGATATTTCTCATATGCAAAAAGTCAGTTTCATCAGTGGTTTTTGATCCGTTGCATCAGTTTAGTCTGTTTCATTAATTTTCCATAGATGAGAAAAATAGTTTGATAGGGACACTTAAACAGTTCATGAAAAACTGACATGTGCATGGTCTTCTGTCCCATAGCCTTGCATTGGTGAGTTAGGCAACACTCCTGATTAATATCTGCATTTGCGCAGACTTCAATCCAAGAAAAACAAAAATTGGGCATGTGAACTACCTTGTAGCATTTGTACCTATGATAGTTTATCTGTGAAAAATGCACAACAGTTGTATAAGAAAAACTGACATCTGAATAATCCCTAAGGGTGACCACTGTATGTATAGTGTAGGAAAAAGGATGCAAGTGCCGTTGTTCAAACAAAATCAGGTTAAAAGGGAGAAGAATACCGGGATATACAGAAACATAAATGTTCATAAATCTTAATTTCTCTAATCCTAGAATGTTAGAGTTGGAAGGGACCTCCAGAGTCATTGTGCCCATCCCCCTGCTCAATGCAGGACTCTCTAAACCATCTCAGACAGATGTCTGTCCAGCCTCTGTTTGAAGACGTCCATTGAAGGAGAACGCACCACCTCTCGTGGCCGCCTGTTCCACTCATTGATCACACTCACTGTCAAAAAGATTTTTCTAATATCAAATCTGTATCTTCCATTTTAGTTTCATTCCATTGCCTCTCCTGTTTCCATTTGTAAATAGTATAAGAAGATCCCTTCAGATATTTGTATACTGCTATTAAGTCTCCTCTTGGCCTTCTTTTTTTGCAAGCTAAACATTCGCAGATCCTTTAAATGTTCCTTGTAGGACATAGTTAGCAGTTTGCTCACCATCCTGGTAGCTCTTCTCTGAATGTGCTCCAGTTTGTTTTTTTTTTTAAAATGTGGTTCTCCGAACTGGACACAGTATTCCAGATGGTGCCTGACCACGGAGGAGTAGAGAGGGATAATTACTTTGTTCGAGACTGATTCTTTTAATACATCCCAGAACTGTTTGCCTTTTTTGCAGCTGTATCACACTGTTGACTCATGTGCAGTCTGTGATTTAATAGTATACCCAAGTCTTTGTTCTCCTCTGATTTGTGACTATGGGGCTGACTCCATTACTGTATGCAAAACAAATAGTGTATATCCTCACAACACACACAGCAGTGTGGGATGTTAATGAGTAGACCACCTCAAGGGAGGATTATGATCTGGTGTAAAACAGACATCCCTCAGTCAATCTGTCCTGTTGGCAATAGCTCAAGCAGGTACTGGTATAATATACTGGGAAAGCTTTCTTGGCACCTTTTCTAATCAGTTGAGCCTTATTTACACGCTGTAGCTTAAGCTTTTACTTATTGAGCACGTTGTGGCATGGTGTTTTGTCCTGCCAGAATAAACTCTTGGGAGTGTAGTGTTATATGGAAGAGACTGTTTTCCTTTTTGGAGATATATATTGCCCTTTACACCTGTACCTCATACAATTGGTAATGTCTCCTATTGCCTTTTATATATCAACTATATTTAATATAGTTTTTTTAATTATGATTTCTCATATAAATTAATAAAGGTATACCAGAAAGCATATTCTTGCCATAGATCAGCTACTTATAATACAAATGTCAATATACAGTACAGACCAAAAGTTTGGACACACCTTCTCATTTAAAGTTTTTTCTGTATTTTCATGACTATGAAAATTGTACATTCACACTGAAGGCATCAAAACTATGAATTAACACATGTGGAATTATATACTTAACAAAAAAGTGTGAAACAACTGAAAATATGTCTTATATTCTAGGTTCTTCAAAGTAGCCACCTTTTGCTTTGATAACTGCTTTGCACACTCTTGGCATTCTCTTGATGAGCTTCAAGAGGTAGTCACCGGAAATGGTCTTCCAACAATCTTGAAGGAGTTCCCAGAGATGCTTAGCACTTGTTGGCCCTTTTGTCTTCACTCTGCGGTCCAGCTCACCCCAAACCATCTCGATTGGGTTCAGGTCTGGTGACTGTGGAGGCCAGGTCATCTGGCGTAGCACCCCATCACTCTCCTTCTTAGTAAAATAGCCCTTACACAGCCTGGAGGTGTGTTTGGGGTCATTGTCCTCTTGAAAAATAAATGATGGTCCAACTAAACGCAAACCGGAGGGAATAGCATGCTGCTGCAAGATGCTGTGGTAGCCAGGCTGGTTCAGTATGCCTTCAATTTTGAATAAATCCCCAACAGTGTCACCAGCAAAGCACTATCACATCTCCTCCTCCATGCTTCACGGTGGGAACCAGGCATGTAGAGTCCATCCGTTCACCTTTTCTGCGTCGGACAAAGACACGGTGGTTGGAACCAAAGATCTCAAATTTGGACTCCTCAGACCAAAGCACAGATTTCCACTGGTCTAATGTCCATTCCTTGTGTTCTTTAGCCCAAACAAGTCTCTTCTGCTTGTAGCCTGTCCTTAGCAGTGGTTTCCTAGCAGCTATTTTACCATGAAGGCCTGCTGCACTAAGTCTCCTCTTAACAGTTGTTGAAGAGATGTGTCTGCTGCTAGAACTCTGTGTGGCATTGACCTGGTCTCTAGTCTGAGCTGCTGTTAACCTGTGATTTCTGAGGCTGGTGACTTGGATAAACTTACCCTCAGAAGCAGAGGTGACTCTTGGTCTTCCTTTCCTGGGGCGGGCCTCATGTGAGCCAGTTTCTTTGTAGCGCTTGATGATTTTTGCAACTGCACTTGGGGACACTTTAAAAGTTTGCCCAATTTTTCGCACTGACTGACCTTCATTTCTTAAAGTAATGATGGCCACTTGTTTTTCTTTACTTGGCTGCTTTTTTCTTGCCATAATACAAATTCTAACAGTCTATTAAGTAGGACTATCAGCTGTGTATCCACCAGACTTCTGCACAACACAACTGATGGTCCCAACCCCATTTATAAGGCAAGAAATCCCACTTATTAAACCTGACAGGACACACCTGTGAAGAGAAAACCATTTCCGGTGACTACCTCTTGAAGCTCATCAAGAGAATGCCAAGAGTGTGCAAAGCAGTCATCAAAGCAAAAGGTGGCTACTTTGAAGAACCTAGAATATAAGACCTATATTTTCAGTTGTTTCACACTTTTTTGTTAAGTATATAATTCCACATGTGTTAATTCATAGTTTTGATGCCTTCAGTGTGAATGTAAAATTTTCATAGTCATGAAAATACAGAAAAATCTTTAAATGAGGTGTGTCCAAACTTTTGGTCTGTACTGTATTTTTTTTATTTTAATGGAACAAGTATATTTTCGGGTAGACCTGCAGAATGCAGTGTGTGCTTGGGCTAGAGTATATTTTATTGTCTGTATGATCAGCTGATTTTAAGAACGCTTATGGAGACGTGCAGGGAAATTTTCACTATACACATACAACAATGTCAATATCGACCAAAAATGTATGAATAGATCCAGCACCTGCTTGATTTCATGCCATGAAGCGTTCGGTAGATCCTACTTGTTTTCAAGGTGAAAAAGGTATGTTGTGATGTGGCCACTGCAAAAATCTGCTCCCAAGGTATGAAAAGGGTCGTTGGTACAGCATGTTCTTGGAATTTTACAAGCACAATTGTAACATATATGTTAGTTTAAAAAAAAAAAAATTGACTTGTATAGTACCATATAAGCAGTAAAAATTTTCACCAAATCTACATGTGAATTTGCACAGAAGTGCTGTAACAAATTACAGTACAAGGTAAGTAAATGATTTTCTAGTGAGCAGTGTATAAATTTTAAGCATGTCCTTTTTTTTCCCATACAGCAATGTTGCAGGAATTTACAGCAGATTTCATTCATTGCTAAATTTGGGATGATTAGGACGGCTTCACTACGTAATTTTTACTGTGTCGTCGTACACCCTCTTTGAAAAGTATGATTTTAATAAATGTCTCGCTGGACATGAGAACAATTTCCAACATTTTGACAAAACTGAGTGTCATAGAATATTTTTAACCCGTATCCTAAAGTAAGCTTAAAAGTTTCGTTACAAAATCTTCAGTTTCACTTAAATTAGTCGATGCAAAAAATGAATTCACTCCACATCAAACACTACGCCATCTAGTATTTTGTGTGTCCTCCATGATTTTTAAGGAAGCACCAAGTCTTCCAGGCCTGGAAGGAACAAGTTGGTGACACTGCAACAACTAGCTTTTACCATTCTTCAAGAATGACTTCTTTTAGAGCCTGGGTGCTGGATAGATAGTGATGGTGAACATTTCTATACAGAATTTCCTATCGGTGCTTGATTGACTTCAGATCACTGCCCAATGAATCACTTTCACCCTGTTTTTCCTTCAGAAATGTAACCGTGGCCTTAGATGTGTGTTTTGAAGCATTGACATGTTGGTAAAATGCACGTCTACCAAGGGCACAAAGTGATGGTATCATCGTCTCTTTCAATATAGAGCAGTACATCTGTGAATTCATGATACCATCAATGAAATGTAGCTCCCCGACACCAGGAGTGCTCATGCAGCCCCACATCAGGATACTGCCTCCACCATGTCTTACTGTAAGCAGCATGCATTTAGAAAAATTAATTGATATGCATAAAAAAAAACCTTGATGTGCACATGTATAGCTTATGTCCTCTTCTCGACATCACCATTAACCTACTTTCTGGTGTGAAAAGGATGTGACCAAAAAGCAGAAAGACTATTGAGGGTTCGTATCGGTTCTCTTTATTGTTGGTGGTGTTTTATTTTTTTTTTTGTCTGCGGTTTTTCAACAATTATTTAATTATATTCATTGTACACCTACTTTAACATACAGCAGGTACCCATAGCTTTGGGGGCATTTTATTGGAGTTAGAGGATATTTGACTTGAAAACCTTGAGAAATCTGCTCTATTCAAGCAAATATTGCGTTAAAGTTCTGACTTTTTTTTTGATAAAATTCATTATGTGCCTGTTGGCATATACAATTCCGCAAATGTAAACCAGCACATTACTATTAATCATAGCTCTTAACACAAGCTGGAGCCCATGGCCACATCTTTTAGTAAAAAAAAAAAAAGTGCTAAACCATTAAAAATAGAAGCATTTTCTCATGCTTCCACCTGAAGAATAAAATAGATGATCGAAATAAAAAAAAGTTTTTGATTAATAAAAAAAAAAAAAATTGCCCAAAATAAAACTCTTAAGATCATGGTAATAAGTTGTATCCAGGAAAGCATGACCACCTCTGTGGACCAGAAAGAGGCAAAACCTACTGACCTGAGTGCTGGGATGGTGCATTGTCAGACATCTTCCAATTATTTCTGCAATTAAGTTTTTGTTAAAAATTTGGCACCGTTTGTTTTTAACAGGCTCTATGGTTTTCTGCACACTCCAGTTTGATCTATGGTCCTAAATCAGCTGCGAGGAGCTCAGAAAAAGACAGATAAGAGCTCATGCAGATGTACCTGGATCTCGGGCCAATCACAGACAGCAATGCACAGAATGGCCGTGGGTCTCCCTACCCAAGCATGACAGCCTCATAAAATATATGAAGCTGTCATGCTTTGGTCTGGAGACCTACCAACAGTCCGTGCATTGCGGTCCGTGATCGGACTGAGATCCACGGACATTTGCATGTTACAAACTCCCGTTAGGACTGATGATGGCACAACATAAAGGCTTTAGAAGACAAATGGCGCAACGTTTTTAACCAGCTCAGGACTGGTCGTGGTTTTTGAAATTATCGTACATGTGCTTTTAATGGCTCTGAAAAAGAATTCTCATTGGGATATTCTAATAATATTTGGGTTTCATTTTCACAATACATGAGGTTTATTTTTTTTATATCTGCCTTTTTCTACTGATTTTGGGAGAAAAAAAAATAGGAAATACTTATTTTTCACATTTTTTATGACCATAAAGAAAAGCTAGAAACATCTTGAATTCATTTTTTATATTGACCATATTTTTTTTTTTAAATGTGAGCAGGGCAAGAAACAACTATTCAGACAGGCACTCTCTCTTTTATTTGTTGTTTAGTTGAATTTATGCATTTTTGTATACATTCCTTTTCTTGCTGATTTTCCCTGCAACTGGACCAAATACAGGTGCATCTCACTAAATTAGAATATCGTCAAAAAGTTAATTTATTTCAGTTCTTCAATACAAAAAGTGAAACTTATATATTATATAGAGTCATTACAAACAGTGATCTATTTCAAGTGTTTATTTCTGTTAATGTTGGTGATTATGGCTTACAGCCAATGAAAACACAAAAGTCATTATCTCAGCAAATTTAAATAATTAACAAACACCTGCAAAGGCTTCGTAAGCATTTAAAAAGGTCCTTAGTCTGTTTCAGTAGGCTCCACAATCATGGGGAAGACTGTTGACTTGACAGATGTCCAGAAGGCAGCCATTGACACACTCCACAAGGTCCCAGAGTTCCAATTTTCATTTGGTAATCAAGGTCCCAGAGACTGGAGGAAGAGTGGAGAGGCACACAATCCAAGCTGCTTGAGGTCTAGTGTGAAGTTTCCACAATCAGTGATGGTTTGGGGAGCCATGTCATCTGCTGGTGTAGGTCCACTGTGTTTTATCAAGATCAAAGTCAGCCCCGCCGTCTACCCGGAAATTTTAGGGCACTTCATGCTTCCCTCTGCCGACAAGCTTTTTGGAGATGGAAATTTCATTCTCCAGCAGGTTTTGGCACCTGTCCACACTGCCAAAAGTACCAATACCAGGTTTAAAAACAGCATGGCTGTGTGCCCACGATGCAGATTTAATGCATTTCCGCTACGGAAACGCATTAAAATCGCTTGTTAAGATGTCTGCCATGTTTCCCAATGATGTGCTGCGCACATGCTGTGGTAATTTCCGCTGCAGATTATCATTGAGGAAAAATCCGCAGCACAACCAATCGCGCCCATTGACTTGCATTGAACCGCAAAACATCCACATGTATACATGCGGTTCAATACGCGGATGGTACCCGGGTTGGCAGAAGATGCACGATTTGAAGCAGAAATCTCATAAATTGGTCACACAATATTAATCCATGCCAGTTGCATGGATTGATATTGTGTGACCAACTTTTCAAGCCCGTTTCCAAGTGATGCTCAAAATCGCTTGGAAAACCGCTTGAAAAAAACGTATGCACAAACATTTGAAAAACGCATGTAAAATCCGCATGTGTTTTTTTTTCTGCCAAGGAGATGCAGAAATGCTCAGGAAATTTCTGCTTCAAATCTGCATCGTGGGCACATACCCTATCAGGCTGATCGCCTCCATGCCACATTGCCGCATTGATGCAGTAATTGATGCAAAAGGAGCCCCGACCAAGTATTTAGTGCATTTACTGAACATTTCGGATTTTAAAAACATTTTTCAAGCTGTTGCTATAAAGTATTCTAATTTACTGAGATAATGACTTTTGTGTTTTCATTGGCTGTAAGCCATAATCATCAACATTAACAGAAATAAACACTTGAAATAGATCACTCTGTTTGTAATGACTCTATATAATATAGGAGTTTCACTTTTTATATTGAAGAACTGAAATAAATTAAGTTTTTGATGATATTCTAATTTAGTGAGATGCACCTGTAGATTAGTCCCAGTTCTGAGAGAAATTTTACCTCTTGATTACAGAGCTGACCAAGTCTAGAACTCAGCAACTCCTGTCCCCTCCTTACATCGGACGGTCACATTACTGCTGGGTCTGGAAGAGGAAGCACTGTGAGTGCTTGTTCTGTGCCGTGTATATAAAGATCGAGAAGATAAATATGGTAATAAACCATGATTATCTTCTTTGTGGGGAGTCTGGCTGTGACTGACAGCTGATTCCCCACAGTGCACAATCTTATGAAAATCTCTTATAATGCAGTGATGTTTTAGAACTGTGGACTGCCTGGACATTTATAGTCTATGGGAGGCTAGAAATAGTTAATGGAATCCAATAGCAAAAAAAAAAGATTTTTAGCCCAAAATACATGCATTTAATTGAAAAAAATGGAAGGTCAATCCCACTAAGTAACCAACCTACTAATGTATGGGGCAGTCAGACTTTTCCTGATGGAAGATGTCAATAGAGGAGGCTCAAGCATGTTGCATAGCACCATGTCTTACCCTTTGTTCTCAGAGACATCAGAAGTGTCTGGCAATTCTCTGTTGAGTACATGTGCATGCTTAGGTGAGCTAGGTATACTTATGAGTGGGTGAAATTGCTAGTGGTGTACGCTGGACAGTAAGCTTTTTAAGACCTATTGTTATCAGCAGCAAGGGAAAATTTTAGACTAACACTACATCGCCTCTCACTGCTTTCCCATCTTTCTTGTCCTGAACTAGATACTTTTTGTGTAGCTGTAATGTTCTAGTGACCTCCAACCACCACAAATGTTAATAGGAGAGCACTCATGATAGAACAATACCTGCCTTGTTACACCGCTCTACACGTGGCCTCCACCGGCAACTGGATATTGTTTCAGGGACAGCAGTTTGTTTCAGTTCTTCTCATAACTTGGTTGTGTAACAACCAACTTCCTGATTGTATTATGGCTTCGCCACAGCAAATTCTTTTTTTAGCTGTGCTTGAAAGCATTGTCTGCCATTTCAATAGATATTTGAGATATACTACAAATATCCAGCAAAATTGTGTTTTTTTTTTTTGTTTTTTTTTACCAAATTATTAAATTTAGATGAGTGAATTGATATTTCACGAATCAAATTTGTTGCAAATTCCTGAAAAATGTGCAGTCACTAGAGGTTCTGCGGGGGATCCAATCATTGTGCACATGAATTGGGAAGGTGAAATAAAAGATCACATTCCTCTAGTCACGGCATTATCTTTACCTATTGTATCTTGCCACCGCAACTCTCCTGCCAATCCTCCGCTAGCTCCCTCCTCTGGTATTCTTTGTTCAGGTTGTCTAGTGCAGACTATGGAGTCATGTGGCTAAGGAGAATTGGCGCGCACACAGTAGGAGTTGCGAGCTGCCAGCGGAAGGAGGCGATGGACAGACATGATTTAGGAGCGGGAGCGCACTTCTTTACCTATGGAACAGCGACTTTGTGATAAAGACCCAGGAGAGGGTCGAAACGTAAAATATGGCATTGATGTTTCTGCATTGAAAATATGTCTGTTTATTGCTTTCATGTGGAAATAAAAACCTTGTGTTTATAGAAATATGAATTTTACCACGCACCCTACAGAGTCATGTGGGACACAATGTATGTCAATTGTATGTGTTGCCTCTCATGGTGACATGGGGCCTGTTCTGTGTTGGAAGACCGGGAGTGGAGCTACGGCAGCAAGGCAGGTGAGTCCAATCTTTTCTCCTGTGTTTTGAGGTCTGGAGACGCCTTTTATCATAATATGTAGCAGATTATAGTACAAGCATTGTGGATGATGCTGCAGACAATATTCAAAGCGTAAAATTAACCTATGCGGCAGATTTGAACAATAGATTTCACTCTTGGCATTACAAAGCATAAAATATGCAGTAAATCTACATCATTTCGACAAAAAAGTCCACATAATTTGACGTTGGTTATAACATTGACCATTTAGTTGTGGACAGTCAGTAGTGGATCAATGAATTGTGCACATACCTTTAATATCATAGTATAGCAAAAAAGTAGTAATGTTGTCAAAAAGAAGAAAAAAATGTTTACTTGCAGCCATAGTGGTAGTCTGAAGGTACAAATATTATTATAAACATATGTGTCTAATTGTTGCTGCAGGGAGAAAATAAAGTTATTCTGCCTGCAGCTGCTGACTTCCAGTCATTGTTCTCAGACCCTGCCACCGCCAGCACTCACTTCACAACGGGAGTGCTGTAATTACTCCCCATCCTCCTTGACGGACATCTTGCTCAGCACTCACGCTGTAAGACCACGCTCACACGTTCAGTATTTGGTCAGTATTTTACATCGGTATTTGTAGCCAAAACCAGGAGTGGGTGATAAATACAGAAGTGGTGACGTGTTTCTATTATACTTTTCCTCTGATTGTTCCACTCCTGATTTTGGCTTACAAACACTGATGTAAAATACTGAGCATGTGAACGTGGCCTTAAGCAGGTTGTCAGTCAAGGAGTAGGTGGAGTGATTACAGTGCGCTCACTGTATCATGAGTACTGACTGTTCACAGCACCGGCACCATCCACTTGACAGGAAGCGAGCGGCTGCAGGGAGAATATAATTTCATTTTCTCCCTGCAGGTATTCTTCCAGTTCGACTTCCACGTATGTTTAATATGGTATTTGTTTGCAGCTTGCCACTAAGGCTGCAAGTAAATACTGTTTTTGCTTTTTTTGTTGTTGACCGGTTCCCTTTGAGTTGAATTTCAGCATGAGACTGAAAAGCTATAATAAAAAATATGCAAACATCATAATTCTCTATAATAAAATCCATAATTGACAAAACATTAAGACCCTGATTCATCAAAACGATTATGTTAATCGCTTTGAGAAGTCGCAAAACTTTAGCACAACAAGAGGTTGAGCAAAAATGTTATTATGGTGTTTTCACGATAATTTCACCCAGATTCGTTATAATGGGCAGAGCTGGGGCGTGGCGGGTGCACGATGCCGCAACTCGTCCAATTAATGATGAAGTGTGGTGTACCTTACACCAGATATCTTTCCAGTCTGTGACTGGAGTAAGATTTGTGGTGGGGTGCACGCCACTTTTCAGATGAGGCTTATTCTTCTTAATGAATCAGGAGCGTCAGACTCCAGTTTGCCCCCTCATCGTGAACAATGCTGGTCTTAACGAATTGGGGCATAAGTTCAGATCAGGAATAAATATGTTAAAAATAATAGTGGAATTGTAGAGGCTTTTTTTTTTGCCTGTACAAGTTTGATAAATTGAGATTGTCACAAGTAAATTTTCCAGGTTCTCCCTTGTAACTTTGGTGACCTTTGACATATTTGACATGGATACGGGCTGGTTACTTTTCTGTCTACCAAAGTTATGACAAAGTGTCCTGCATTTTGACTAAAAGAATGATAAATAGAAACTATAAAAAAAAAAATTGAAGCATGTTAGAGATGGAAAATCCACTGTTCTACTCCGTGATCATATTGCTAAAAATATTCAGGACAAAGATACAAGAGAATGGAAAAATAGCAGCAGTCATTGACTTGCCACACATAACCGCAAACATGGATAACGTATTGATTAAGACTAACCGGGAATGCTGATGAAAATTTAATGAAAGCAAATAACACATGAACTGAGAAGTAAATGTATCCTACAGGGATGATTCTATTTCAACTGCTGTTTAAAAATACGGATGAAAGGAAATTGAAATGAAAACTGAATAATACCATTAGAAGTAAAAAAAAATCCTGATCACTCCATGTTAGATGTGTAGTGCAGCAAGAAATGGGTGTAACCTACAAAATTCAAGTCCCTTTCTGACCTCTGTATTATCTTGTAAATGTTCATTTTCTTTCTATAACTGTGGAGAGTGGACGGACACTTTCTGATCTGACGTCATAACTGTGCTATATGTCTAAGCCAATCAGATGTCTCACCTTGCTGCTTCTTGCTGCTCCCACATGTTACAGTAGAGAGACATTATTCCTCCACCTCCCCTTCCCCTCTCACAGCATCAATCTCCCAGCAATACTGCTGCTACATTGTTTCCATAATACAGAAAATCCTTGATTTCTCCTAGTGAAAATTCACAAATTAAAAGATCTCAAAGTAAGGAAATTTATTTTGCCTTACAAATACTGAGGTAAAATACTGACCAAACACTGAACGCGTGAGCGTGGCCTTAGAGGACTAAAGAATCATCAGTTCAAAATTGGACAGGTCGGATCTTTATATTCCTGGACATCATCTGTGGGTGAGTCCCATTGACATTAGACTGTCAGCTCAACCAGTCAATATTAGTGTACGGTGTATGAGGGGCCCAAATACCAAGCAGTATTATACTGAGGAGACCGTAACAGACTAGTTGTCATTTTATTGCCTAATTAGCATAAAATTGTGAAAATTACTGATGACTGCAACCGAGGGGGAGCACATTAAAGTGAAGGTACAGCAGGAGTATGGTGACCTGAGCAATCAAGGTAACCATAATACATACAGTGGCTTGCAAAAGTATTCACCCCCTTTGGCTTTTTATCTACTTTGTTACATTACAACCTGTGTTTAAATATTTTTGTAATCCGATTTGTGTGTGATGTATCAGCACTAAATAGTACAAGTTGGTGAAGTGAGAAAAATATAGGCATATATTAAATTTATGGGGGCGAAATGTAGCCGGGGGTGAACTGCTGGGGGCGAAACATCCAGTTCCCCATAAAAACAGTGAAGTTCCAGGTTGTGAGGTAGCAAAACATGAAAAATGCCGAGGGAGGGGGGCAAATACTTTTGCAAGCCACTGTGTGGGCCACTTCATACAATGAGCAAGCTTAGATATTCTAGAAGTGATGACGAAACAAGGGAATTACTCAAAATATAGCAATTACCTACTTTTCTGCCCATATTGCATGTAATATACTCCAGCTTAAAGAAATATAAGGATTATATTTTGTATGTATTGTGAGGCAGTGACCGGGATCATATACGAGGGATGAATGTGTGCAGAGACCTATTAAATCCAATCCTGCGGCTGCAATGCAGGAATGAAGGTGAGCATTGACCTGGTCAGGCTATCAGGCTAAGGCAGATTAATAAAACAAGGCAGGGCCTTCATTTCTTGGAGGAGGTCACAGGAGGCAGTGGGGCGGCCTCCTCCCTCCAACCCACGTTTTCCAGTGGCTTTTGCCACAGGTCCTTTAAAAACCCTGCATTAAGGAGTAGTGTTGTTCGGTGTTGGGACCTGCTAGAAACATAGAAGGAAAGCTTGGCGGACCTGTGTGTAGCTGAACCCACGCCTGGGAAGGCTCTGCACCAGTCAGGCTCTGAGTGGCCCGGCGCGGACGTTGTTTAAGGACTCATGTTAACCCGGCTGCGAACCGGAGGACTTTGTTTACCCGTGAGTTGCTGAATAAAGCTGTTTATGTTGAACTTGCTGGGTCACTGCCTCAGTTACTGCACGGTGTGAACACCGCCGCCTTACAGCTTTGGGGAGAATGCGGGCAGCGTGACTGAGGCATACCCCACCGGCAGCTGCATGACCACAATCCGGCCGGCCACCTTTCAGCCCCGCCCCGTGGACAAAATGGTGGACCTGTTAAAGCAGTTGGTACTCACCCAGCGGCAACAGCAGGAGCAGTACCTGAGTCTCCAGCGGCAACAGCAGGAGCGGGAACAGCAGCATAATCAGCAGCAGCTACTGCACCAGCAACAGCAAAAAACAAATGAATTGATGCTGCAACAGATTGAACTGAACGTCGAGAGGCCAGGGACAAGGTTCGCTCAGCGTTGAGGAAAATGAGACCGGAGGACGACGTGGAAGCCTTACTGACCGTCTACGAACGCACAGCAGAGCGGGAAAACCTGCCAGCCGGCCAGTGGGCGGAAGTGGTGGCTCCGTTTTTGGTCGGCGATGCCCAGAAGGCCTACTTCGACCTCAGTCGGGAGGACGCCCAGGACTACCAGAGGCTCAAAGGTGAGATCCTTGCCCGACTGGGGGTCAATACATACGTGAGGGCTCAGCGTGTATTTTCATGGGCCTATGTGGAGACCTGACCTTTTGCAGCTGGTCAAGAGGTGGTTCCAGCCTGAGTCTTTGACTCCAGCCCAAATGGTGGAGAGGGTGGTGGTCGATCGGCTGGTGAGGACTCTACCGGCCGCTATCCAAAGTTGGGTGGGGCAAGGGGACCCCGGCACCCTCGACCAGGTGGTCAGCCTGATCGAGCGCTACTCGGCCACTCAGGACTTTATCCGGGACTCTGCCCCCTCGCAGCTGTCACGCCGATCCCTGCCAACCCAGAAACCGGGAAGGGGATCGCGTCCCTCTACTGAGGACAGTCAGCACCGTACCCGGAGTGAGAGTAGCAGGAGACCGGTTCCCTCCCAAACGGTCATAAGAACTAACAGTACCCCCACCATTAAGTGTTGGTGGTGTCAAGGGCCGGGACATGTGGTTGCTAACTGCCCCCTGACTACGGAGCCCAAGGACTGTGGGTATAGCCACTGGGTCTCAATGTATGCCCAGACCGACTGCACTGCGAGTGCCGACCCCCCGGACAGTGAACCCCAACTGTGCCAGGTACTGGTTAATGGGTACCCCACTGAGGCCCTCCTAGACTCGGGGAGCCTAGTGATTTTGGTACATGGGTCGCTGGTGGCAGGAGACAACCCCAGTGGACGGACAGTTGGGGTTGTGTGTATCCATGTGGACCTCCTGCTGGGTGGACACTTAGGGTTTAAAAAGACGCAAGAGCGTATCTTGTAGGGGTTCTTTTGGCCGGGGATTTACGCGAAGGTCCAAAAGTACTGCGAATCCTGCCCTGAATGTCAGTTGACCACACCCACCGCAAGTTTCCGTAGCCCATTGGTACCCCTGCCAGTGATAGAGGTACCTTTTGAACGGATTGCAATGGACTTGGTAGGGCCCATTGTAAAATCCGCTCGTGGCCCCCAACATATACTGGTGGTCGTCGACTATGCCACCTGGTACCCGGAGGCTATACCACTACGCCACACCTTGGCGAAACTGATTGCACGGGAGCTGTTTGCCATGTTCTGTCGCCTTGGACTACCTAAGGAGATCCTGACGGATCAAGGGACCCCTTTTGTGTCCAAGGTGACAAGGGAACTGTGCAAACTGCTAAAAATTAAACAATTGCGCACCTCGGTGTACCACCCTCAAACCGACGGGCTAGTAGAACGGTTTAATAAAACCCTCAAGTCCATGTTTAAAAAGGTGGTTTCTAAGGACGGAAGGGATTGGGACATGTTGCTACCCTATTTGATGTTCGCCGTCCGTGAGGTACCCCAGGCTTCCACAGGGTTCTCTCCCTTTGAGTTATTGTACGGCAGACACCCTAGGGGTCTGTTGGACGTAGCCAAAGAGACGTGGGAACATGAGCCGACTCCAGATAGGAGTATAATTGAACACGTGGCTAGTATGCAGGACCGGATTGAGGCGGTCATGCCCATCGTGAAAGAACATCTGTTAGCTGCCCAGGCAGCCCAGAGGCGCACATATAATAAAATTGCCACGGTCAGGTCTTTTAACAAGGGCGATCATCCCAGCTCCGCCTCCTTCTACAGTCCCACCGCCCACTCTTGGAAAAACTCCACTTCTGCACCACGTCCTCACCAAGCATACATTAATACTTCCCATCGAACACCATGTCACATACACAGCCAGCAGCTTTTGTTTTGGCCCAAAGATTTTTTATGCCTGCCACCAGGACAAGGTAGACTCTTTTGGTCGGGCCCTACTCTACTCTAACATTTCTTAAAATATCCAATACTTTTTTAAGGTATATTTTTATTTATTTTTATTTAAGGGAATATGTCACATACATTTTTTAAAATGACCAATAATACCACTAACCAGGGATAAATATCGTCACACCATGGCCGGACCACATGATATTACCACCACATAGTGACTGAATAATACCATGTACAAGGGAGAAATACCATCACGCTGTGACCAGACCACATATTACCACCACTTAGTGACTGAATAATACCACATACAAGGAACAAATACCATCACACCATGGCCGGACAATATATTACCACCATATAGTGACTAATAATACCACATACAAGTGACATATACCGCCACACCATGACCAGACCACATATTACCACCACATACAAGGAACAAATACCGCCACACCATGACCAGACCACATATTACTACCACATAGTGACCAAATAATACCACATACAAGGAACAAATACCACCACACCATGACCAGACTACATATTACCACCACATAGTGACCGAATACTACAATACTGATCATTAATAAAAAACCACAATATTAATATTACCAAAAGTGTCATTTTTTGCACAGGGGCTCTGTACATAGCATACAGTTTATAGTGTTAGTGTACAGGTAATACAGTGATCACGGGTGACATTGTGCACAGGAGCTCTGTATACAGTGTATAGTGTACAGGTAATACAGGGATCACTGGTGACATTATACACAGGAGCTCTGTATATAGTATACAGTGTATAGTGTCAGTGTACAGATAACACACTGACTCACCGGTGACGACTCTAGTTGAAGTCCTTCATCTTCGCTTTTCTTCATCCAGCGCTGACCGCCATCACTTCTTCCAGCCGAGACTCGTCTCTGCATAAAATAATACAGTTATCTAGAGCAGAGTCCTCACTTTTTCCCCAACTTCTACACTACGCAGCTGAATACAGACGTGCACCCACCATTAATATATAGTTAATTATTATGCAATCCACCATTCCAAAAATAACTTGTAATCCACCACTGTGCCACCGCTAACTATAAATAGCCACTTTCCCCATCCAGTAAATTTATAAATGAATTAGCATCTGTACTCTTATCCCCAATTCATTACCAGTCCACACTCCTGCATCCTCAACGCCCCCCCACTCTGTACCTCCCGCTTCCCAATTCATTATATTTACATTCCCCCCTCCACCCAAATTCATTATATTATGGCCTCTCTCTATCCCGCCCCCACCCTCAATTCATCATAATTTGCTCTCCCCCACACTCAATTCATCATTTACTCTCCCCCACCCTCAATTCATCACCATTTGTTTTCCCCCACCCTCAATGCATCATTATTTACTGTCACCCATACCACAGTCTCAATACATCATCATTTACTCTCCCCCCATCGTCAATTCATTATCATTTGCTGTATCCCACCCTCAATTCATTATTGTTTGCAGTACCCTACCCACAAATCATCATTATTTGCTCTCCCCACCCCCCACCTTCAATTCATCATTTGCTGTGCCCAGTCCCCCACTCTCAATTCATCATTTGCTGTCCCGCGGCCCCTACCCTCAATTCATTATTTGCAGTCCCACACCCCCAATTCATCATTATTTGCGCTCCCCCACCTTAATACTTCATCATTCACTGTCCCACACCCTCCATTCATCATCATTTGCTCCCCCTCAAGCCCATTTTATTCATTTTATTAAAAAAAATAAGTTTTTCATACTTACCTCTCATAAGATCCCCTGCAGGTGCAGCTCCACTTCTGGTATCCTGGTGAGTGGCGTGCGTACATGCCAGCGTGTATGCGATGACGTCACCAGCGTGTCACAGAAAAGGCGGAGGGACTCCCTTGGAGCTGCATGGCTGTTCAGTTTTGACAGCCATGGAGCTCCAAGAAGGCTCCCTGCGCCAAGATGTGCGCCGCCAATGGAATTGATGGTGGTCTTGTTCCCCATAAATCAATGGTACATGTGAAGATAAGAAACTATGTAATATATATTATCAGATAAACCTGATTCTTTCTCCTCCTAGACATCATTCATTCTCAATTCAGGTAAAATCTGTCTTTGGTGAATAAATAATTCCCCATCACTGAGATAGATGACCGTTGGTGCTCATAAAGTTCTATGGAGAACTGTGACTGTCATTTTCAGTAGAACATGTAACAGAATGTCTGTATCTGCCTCTAGCTACTCACCCCTCCTCCCCCTTCATAGAATTTTAAAAGTACCAACTGCCATCTCCTGTCTCAGTAATGGAAAAGTGTGTATTCCTAGAATACAGATTATACCCATGAATTCAGAGTGAAAGAACAGTCCAGGGGGGAGAGAAAAGCAGATTTCTCTAATATATTACAAAGCTGCTTATTTTTATGTGTACTATTGATTTATGAAACAAAAATGTAAATGATGGTTACTGTTTATGGGAAAAGGTTTTATTAGCCGAACTCAATACCAGAGCCTCTAGTTACAGAATATACAGTGGGGAAAATTAAGTATTTGATACACTGCCAATTTTGCAAGTTTTCCCACCTACAAAGAATGGAGAGGTCTGTAATTTTTATCGTAGGTACACTTCAACTGAGAGAAACAGAATCGTCAAAAAAAATCCAGAAAATCACATTGTTTGATTTTTTACATAATTAATTTTCATTTTATTGCATGAAATAAGTATTTTATACAATAAAAAAACAGAACTTAATATTTGGTACAGAAACCTTTGTTTGCAATTACAGAGGTCAGACGTTTCCTGCAGTTCTTGACCAGGTTTGCACACACTGTGGCAGGGATTTTGGCCTACTCCATAATGATCTTCTCCAGATCATTCAGGTTTCGGTGCTGTCGTTGGTTAACATTGAGTTTCAGCTCCCTCCAAAGATTTTATATTATGTTCAGGTCTTGAGACTGGCTAGGCCACTCTAGGACGTTGAAATGCTTCTTACGGAGCCACTCCTTAGTTGCCCTGGCTGTGTGTTTCAGAACATTGTCATGCTGGAAGACCCAGCCACGACCCATCTTCAATGCTCTTACTGAGGGAAGGATGTTGTTGTCAAAAATCTCACGATAGATGAGTTCATGCTTCCCTTCAATATGGTGCAGTCATCCGGTCTCCTTTGCAGAAAAGCACCCCCAAAGTATGATGTTTCTCCCACCATGCTTCACAGTTGTAACGGTGTTCTTGGGGTTGTACTCATTCATCTTCTTCCTCCAAACCCGGCGAGTGGAGTTGATGCCAAAAAGTTTTATTTTGGTCTCATCTGACCACATGACCTTCTCCCATGCCTCCTCTGGATCATCCAGATTGTCATTGGTGAACTTCAAATGGGTATATCTCAACATAAGTCCACCATAAGATGCAAAAGAAGGGTCCTTCCTATTCCAGCTCACTTTGTGTCAGCTGGACATAATGTTTCTCAACTTCGCTTTCAAATAATCGAGACAGTACCACATCCTAGATGGGGTGGAAATAGAATATTAAAACTAAAAGAAAGAGAAGCCTTTTGGATTTTTCGCCTTAATACACTGGAGCCTAATGGCCTTAATCGGGAATATGACATTTTATATTAGGTTTTTGCAACTGCACTTGGGGACACTTTCAAAGTTTTCCCAATTTTTCGGACTGACTGACCTTCATTTCTTAAAGTAATGATGGCCACTTGTTTTTCTTTACTTAGCTGCTTTTTTCTTGCCATAATACAAATTCTAACAGTCTATTCAGTAGGACTATCAGCTGTGTATCCACCAGACTTCTGCACAACACAACTGATGGTCCCAACCCCATTTATAAGGCAAGAAATCCCACTTATTAAACCTGACAGGGCACACCTGTGAAGTGAAAACCATTTCCGGTGACTACCTCTTGAAGCTCATCAAGAGAATGCCAAGAGTGTGCAAAGCAGTCATCAAAGCAAAAGGTGGCTACTTTGAAGAACCTAGAGTATAAGACATATTTTCAGTTGTTTCACACTTTTTTGTTAAGTATATAATTCCACATGTGTTAATTCATAGTTTTGATGCCTTCAGTGTGAATGTACAATTTTCATAGTCATGAAAATACAGAAAAATCTTTAAATGAGAAGGTGTGTCCAAACTTTTGGTCTGTACTGTATGACATAATCTGATATGGATTGTAAATAGTATTCTATATTGATATCTCTAATATAGTGTATTCCAGTTGAAATGACTCCTGTATAAATATATGTATATAATTTTTATTATTTAGTTTCTCTCTTTTTTTTTCTATTACAGGCACCATAGGGATCCATGAGGTATCTGTTATCTACCTGCTTGCGGTTCTTCTTTGGATTCTCTCTTCTATTTTTTTCTTAATCTTTTTCCTCCATTTTTCTTTTCCCTTCACATTATTTAGTTAACACATTCAATATATGTGTTACATACATATACTGAGTCTTTCTTCACCGCTATTCTGTTGAAACGCAAATCGCGCATGCGCAATATCGCGTGTCACCCAAGCTTCGTTTTCAAATGCATGTGACGTCACTTCCTTCATATGGAACGCTCGTGGAACGCACCCAGTGAGAGCGTTATTAGCTGGTACTTCCGCCCCACCTCCTCGCACGTGTATTTAACAGCGAGGAGATTACTGTCTCTCCACAAGCAGGCATGCACTGCATGCATTAACAACACCACACGGTCTTTTTGAGCACCGAGCACCAGCTAAGGTAATGTTTTATCTGCTATCATTGTGTCTTCTCAAGTTTTCTGATGCTTCTTTGGCTATTCTATGTATAGGTTCACATTATAAAACTGTGTCACTTACTTGGGATTTCTATGTAGGTAGATACTTTACCCATGATCTCAGGTTTTCTGATTATCATCATCTCTTATGTGCCACTTTTTTATTTTTTATTTTCTTTGAGTCTCTATGATGTTATCTTGTCTGCTTCATATAGGCTAACATGTTGTTCATTAATGTCTTAATGAGCTTGTTTTTTTTTTTTGTGCACTTGTTCATATACTTACCTCTGTATATATTCATGACCCTACATTCGAATGTTTCTTATCTTTAGATAACCTTGATAAAGGCAATAGCCGAAACGTTGGAAATTATTGTCTCTCTGGGTTGCTCTGAATAAAAAATCTTTTTTGGCATCATACGAATTTTCTCTTTATTGTGCCGAAGGTATATATTTCATATATTACTTTTTCCTTCTGAGCACAACCCACAGTCCGTGCGAATCCATTCTAACTTTATCTTCAAATGGGTCTCGACATGTGCTGGCATGAGCAGGGGGGCATTGCGTGCTCTTGAGGATTTTAATTCATGATGGCGTAGTGTGTTACTTACGGTAATGTGTGGGACTGTGGTCCCAGCTCTCTTCAGGTCATTGACCAGAGCCTCCCGTGCAGTTCTGGGCTGATTCCTGATCTTTCTCAGAATCATCCTTACCCCATGAGGCGAAATCCTGCATGAAGCCCCAGACCGAGGAAGATTGACAGTCATCTTGTGTTTCTTCCATTTTCTAATAATTGTGCCAACAGTTGTTGCCTCCTCACCAAGCTGCTTGCCTATTATCATATAGCCCATCCCAGCCTTGCGCAGGGCTACAATTTTGTCCCTGGTGTCCTTAGACAGACCTTTGGTCTTGGCCATGGTGAATAGGTTGGAATGTGATTGATTGAGTGTACTGACAGGTATCTTTTATACAGGTAACGACTTCAAACAGGTGCAAATAATACGGGTAATGAGTGCAGAGTAGAGGGGCTTCTTAAAGAAAAACTAACATGTTTGTGAGAGCCAGAACTCTTGTTGGTTGGTAGGTGATCAAATACTTATTTCATGCAATAAAAAGCAATTTAATTATTTAAAAATCATACAATGTGATTTTCTGTTTTTTATTTTTAGATTCTGTCTCTCACAGTTGAAGAGTACCTACGATAAAAATTACAGACCTCTCCACTCTTTGTAGGTGGAAAAACTTGCAAAATTGTCAGTGTATGAAATACTTATTTCCCCCACTGTACATAAGTATGTATTTCTATTTTTACATATTATATAATGTGGTGTAGACAGTATCCTGCATGATTGGCCTGTTCTTATTAGCTGTCAATATGCTGACATTTACTACTTCAATTCCTGTTTTTGCTATAGAAAATATAGGCCATAGGCCATCCTGCTTACAATCTCAAATAGATAAAGCTCTTCCTGACAGCCGCAATGTATATTAAGCCTGTTTTCTTTGCTGTGATATGCATTCCACCCTGCTTAGAAGACACGTCTGTGGATTGAGCAAGGTAATAAAAGTATGTTTATTATGATTATTATTAATATCGAGCCTTCATTAAGTGTTTTCTCGGCCTACCGCTGTTGTAATGGATCATAGTTGAGTGAAGAAGAATCAACTTTTTGACCATAATCCTCAAGTACACAGCTATGTAAGAGCTCTGTTTAATATGGAGATATTATAGGACTGACACAGATGTGCATGATATGCGCCTGCACTCATCAGATGCCATATGCACTGTATGGGTCTTTAGAAGCATTGATGGTATGGGAAAATATCTACTTACATAGAGTATCTCACAAAGCTTGTGTAGCAGCATTCAGATGCTGTGCAGCTTAGTGTGAATTAGTGATGCATTGCAAATATTTCACATGTTAAAATATTATTGGAACCTTATAGGTTGTCCATCTTTGGATCTATTTTTATTGCATATATTATGAGTGGGTGAGCATTCAAGAGTTTAGAGAGAGTGTCTGGAAACAAATATACAGAGAACTTCTCTGATAGATGATGAGTCTCTGATGCCATCCAGCAGCTATCAGTGTCTTGTAATACATGCAGGCTGCAGAAGACAAACTGTGCAAAAGAAATGTTTTTTTTTTCCCCATGAAGCATCCAATACAATAAAAAATATACATAGGCAGCCATAGACTTTAAAGAAGATTCAAAAATTAAAAACTCCAGTGAAAGGTCCTGTTTAAGTAGTAGAGATTGTAGGCCTATATATCATAACTGTGTGGCAAATTGTCTGTACTGATCACAGTAATCAACAGCAGTGAAGCATTCATTTCATCCACACCACGTTACAGTATAACTTATGGAAAATCTGAAAGACTTTTATGGATTGTAACTTTTCTTAAAAACTTTGATTTGTTTGAATGCTGACATTTTTGAGGTCCTGGAATGTGTTCTGGTAGACAGTGGCTTAGATCTATACTGGTCATGACAATATAACTTGCATGAGCCAGCGGGCAGGCAACATAAAAAATATTGCAACCGCTAACCAATGATCATTAAGGAGTTAAAGGTCTGATAGCTGATACATTTAGAGTAGTTAAAGGCATTTTCTGCTACTTTGTTGGTACCTGAATGGCCCCTTCATTGTTTAACAGCTATGTGCATCCGGTAGCTGCTGCCTGCACCCATTCACGTGACATAGCATACAGTAGTGTGACTGGTAAGCAGTGGTGTGGCCATAACACTTTGTCCCACTCAGCCAGTTGATCGTAGGGGGTTTCGAGAGTTGAATCCAAGGCTGGGCCATCAATATAAATCCTGGTAAAAAAAAAACATTTAACTTAATAATTAAGGGGAAATTGTCATTTGATTCATAATGCTCAAACTGCAGTCAGAGCCTGGCTGCACGATTGCAGCCAGTTATACTTTTCTCTGAAACCCTCTGGCATTTCAAAGAAAATATAATTAGAAGATTTGAATGGGCACCATATAAATAGATGGAATTAGTCCAACAAAGCGCTTGGCCGGCTTTTCCTAGCACTGCTATAGGTGATTGACAGGTCTCTTCCATAGAGAGTAATCTGTCAATTATCTGAAGTGGCGCTGGGAAAAGCCAGGCGGGTCGGAACTGGGCTACTCTCTTCTCTGGCTATGGTTGCTAGCCGTATCCTCAAAGTTTATACCTAGGCTCTGATTCGTGTTGCCCATGGTTTGGGCAGCCTTAATAGACTGACAGGTTCTGTTTAAGGAAAAGGACACAAGTCTTTCACATAGAAGTCCTGCACCATTTTCAAGTGATCTAGAAGAGAAGATGGTGACAGAAAAGTGCACTGAAAAGATCAAGTTACATACTTACTTCTATGATGCAGAATACAAAGTCCTGTCTGAAGACACTAAAATAACTTCAGATGTCACAGGAATTATGGACCAATTTCTATGACTGCCCTTTACACGTGGAAGCTGGCGTTTAGCAGTAAATTGAGGACTCTACAAGTTTATAAGCGTCTCCCATATCACATCTACCTGGAGACATTGATGTCACCTGCCTGAAACTAATGTACACAGCCATTTTTGGTGAACCAGGCTCTTATAATCCGATCACTGCCAGTTACAGTAGAAGATGCCGGTCACAAGTCCTATTTCATTCTAGTAAAATCAGCAGCGAACATCATATATTTGACTAGGCAAATTCTTTTGAGCGAGATGAAGAACACAAGAGCCCCAGATTACAATATTTACTATGTCGGCTATATGTGCTATGAGTACCAAGTGGGGCATGTGTTGTATTATTGTCTATTGTAGGGAACACAATGCCATGGCTTTTGTATGCAGTTTCCGAATTAGCAATGGAAAATCTTTCAGGGCGCCGTTTAGCCTGTGGTGTGGAAAGAGGTTGATGTTGCAATTATATGAGAAAGACAGGGTCTTATTGTTATGTTTGGCTTCGAGGAGTATTCAGGTAGCATCTGTGCATGGGACGTCAGCAACAGTCACTACTAACCTGAACGTTCTGCTGAACAATTAAGATTTTGGAGTGCTGGGTTGTCTTTGGACTTCTGTTTGAAGGTTCAGTTGCCAAGACCTAAACTGGACATGTTCTGCCCAATACCAATATGATAGATAGATAGATAGATATGTGATAGATATAGAGAGATAGATAGATAGATATGGGATAGATAAGAGGGATAGATAGATAGAGGGATAGATAAGAGGGATAGATAGATAGAATAAAATGGAGTCAACACACCAATTTGAAAAAGTAAAAAAAAGTGTGCTATTTAATAGACCATAATGGCGACGTTTCGGTTCTACTGAGAACCTTTCTCAAGGGCTTGAAAAATGTTCTCAGTAGAACCTACTAAAAATGTCCTTATGCCATAGGATTAAAAGCTGCCATGAAGGGAAGAACTTGGTTGGTCACAATACTTAAATAAGCACTACAGTCCAAACATCCATCCACAGGTATCAAAAGATCTGGGATTTGCCAAGAAAATATTTGCCATATCATTACTCCACCTACACCAGTCTGATCTGTATTTTCCAAACTCTGACCTTGCCATCAGCACTGTGCAACAGAAATCTGGACACATCTGACCAGACAATGTTTTTCTAATGCTGTTTTTGAAACGGTTTGATCTCTTCCTAGTGGAGCCTTGCCTTTCTGTTCCACCTGGAATGTGCCTGAACAACTGCTGCAAAAAATGAACATAATGCACAGCAACATAAAAACAGCATTGCTGGGTACATATTCAGTATTATTATTTTTTAACCGCTTCAGGGTCCAGAAATCAATAAGTGGTTAAAAGAAGTAGTCAGGGAAGGGAGACTGTCACAAAAACGACAGCTATGCTACCTCTGCAACTGGACTGCTGGCTTTCTCCTGAAGTGTTTTTGCTCAGGAAAACCTCAGAGGGTCTGCCAGCATCTTAAAGACTTCGTGTGCACATACCCTCGGACAGCAATGACACTCAAACTGGTTGTTTACCCTTACAGCCCATTAATGCTTACGAATGCCCAGCTGTGTGTCTGGACACATTAGCTGAAGCACCAGTGTTGTATTTGGCTGCAATTTGCTTGACTGGCAAAGCAATTCTTCATACCCTCTGTTGATCCCTTAAAGGGAACCCATCATGTGGAAAAAATGCTATTAACCTGCAGATATGGGATTAATCTGCAGGTTAATATTGTTATGAAGTTGTCTGGGCTTTCAGTCATAGAGCTGTAGCCGGCCAAGCTTCAGCCACTGCTCAGTACATAGTGAGTGGCATCTGTAACCAAGCCCCAGCACTGACTGACAGCCGGCTCTGCACTGATGCACTGTATACCCGGCTGTCAGTGAGCACGGGGGGTGTGGTAACAGCGGCTGCCGCTCACTGTATACTGAGCGGTGACTGAAGCAGCACCAGCTGACTGAAAGCCAGAGACTGCTGGGAGGAGTAAAGCTTGTTTCCTCCCAGTAGCCAAGCTTTCAGGGCAGAGATCTCCCAACTTTAGTAGCTGTGTAATGAGTTTTTCCTAATCTCACTAGAAATGTTAGACATTGCTTTCTTCCTTATACCACCTATTTGGTGGCTTTATATCAATATTTTATGACTTTGCTAAACCTTTTTTTTGTTTGTTTGTTTATAAATTTGGTGCAAATCTGATTGCCACAAATTAAGGCAGAATTTTGATAGAATGTGATGTGACGTGACAAGGCCACATTAGCATGTTTTTTTAACCAATGAAGAAAAAAAGAATGGAGGTTTATATTTGAAAAATGTTACCAATAATCAGAAAAAAAAGCCATGCTGCGTTTTTGAAAAACTGCAGCCAGAAAAAAACAGTGTGTCCTCTATTTCTATTTCATAAATTCTTAGTCACTTAGCTAACATCTCTATTCAGTGTTCTCGATATAAAAAACTACAAACAAAAGCAACAAAAAAAAATGCTGTGTGATTGCACCCCAACTCTTCCCCAATGTTTTTTTAAGTGAACCTATTTTAGATTTAATTTCAATTTAGGTGCAGGGTACAGGGCTTGTTTGACAGTACAAACAGGTTACCTTTCCTTTTTGTGAACCATGCAAGCTGTACCGCCCCGGCCAGATGATTAACCCTTTCCAACCAGGGCTGGCTCCCAGGGAAGTTGGGGCAGGAATGGTGCAGCAGAAAATAATCAGCTTTGGACAGGGTAATAACCAATTTGTACCTTTTACTGACTGGAGTTCTGCAAAGAGTTCCAGAAGTTTCTATGCAATTCACATACGGGGTTTTGGACAGACCTGCATAGTGAGGGTTCAGATTATCTGCTGTGAGGTTGTGTAGTTTTCCTGCTGCTCATTATACCTCTGGTAGAGGATTCCTTGGATCCTCAGGGGTCCAAGGTGAACAGTTACTGGATCCGTGATTCCTTCTAGCGAGCAAGCAGCTTGAATCCTGTGGAAAACACCTACTTTCTCTGGCAGCAGAGTTCCTGATTCTATGCACCGCTGAGCCCCTAGGAAAAAGCACTTTTCTGCCAGTCATAAAGACTGAGCAGTCTTTCAGTTTAGCATGGACCCTGGAAGTCTCTGTGCTCCTGGGACTGAGACCCGGCATTGTGCTGCTTGTCCTTGCAGAGAGAGCACACTTCTCTCCCTAGCACCAGGATCCCCCATGGATGCTACATCTTCCATACACTACAACTACTACTACTCAAGCACCTCCTCCCCTCTCTGAGGGATCGTGCACAACTTCCTGGTTTAGGCAAAAGTGCACAATCCTCCAGTAAGGGATCGGGTAACAATATGTGTATGTAATGATAACAGCAGAGAACTTACCCTCACCATAACTGGCAATACATATGAATTATATTACACATGCAGGCATTTTGTGGTGCTACAGACATGGGCACCACACAGCCACCATGGACTAATGTACCAGAGATATTCTCTGTGCAATATAGGTACTAATTCATTATTTGATGGCTTTTTTAAGTCCCTTTTTTTTTCGTTATTTGTTGCTGTGTTTTGCGCTATTTCTTCTAAATTACACAGACCTTCTTGGAAAGGTAAAATCCAATATTTTTATTTATCCAAGCATAAAATCATTGCAAATTGTATATGACACAGAAAACCCTAATTAAACCTACGCATTTTGAACTTGATAATTCTTAACTATGGCCAAATTCGAAACGCGTTAGTTTAATTTTGGTTTTCTGTGCCCTATGCAACTTGTAATAATTTTATGCTTGGATAAATAGAATTATTGGATTTTTTCTTTACAAAGCCCTCCCCCTCACACACACAGAATCGTGAACATAAAAAATCCACAGACAAATACATTAAAAAGTGACTTTAAAAAGGCACGAAGGAAAAGATGAATGAAATAAATGAAAAATATATACAGAGGAGGCCCCATAAAATATGGCCATGTGTATGCCCTAACCTTACATCAGAAAATATGTGTAGGATAGCCTTCAAACAAAACTATGCTAGAGAAATAGCACTGACATTATACTCGTTCTAACCAAGATCACGTTATCTGCATACCAATCACACTAACAGAGTTACCTATGTCACAGCCAATGCTAATTACATATGCTTAGACATAGGTATATTATACTAGGTCATTGAAACAGAACAGAGCTAAGCATTTGTTTACTTGGATTATGGCAAGGCGCGGATTGCCTCTGGCAAAGAAGTGGACTTACGATGGATGAATAAGCAATGCTGCTCACATTTCTGGGATGATGTATGTTGATAGCCAATTTACTTGCATGACATAATGCATCAAACCTGTAAAATTGAGCGGTGCATGTTTATTAAGACATAGTAAAGCCTGGGCCTGCTGATTATACACGAATGCCATACATCCTGTTCTGTACGTTGGCAGCTCGATTTCATGGAGGTTTTACCAGGGCATTTATCACTGCAAGGCAAGAGGCTTGTTACACAGCAATAAATAGCACACATTCATAAGAGCTCTGTATCATTACAGCCTTTTCTAATCTAGATATCTGGGCCAAAATTGGAGCGGTTTTTGGAGGTAGGGAATACATATTGTTGTCTATTTTATCAGAGAAAAAACAGCATTATTGTAACATAATTAAAACTTCAATTATATGGTCATGGCCAAAAGTTTTGGCACCCTTGAAATTTTTCTAGAAAATTAAATATTTCTCCCAGAAAATTATTGCAATTACTCTTTTTTTGTTATACACATGTTTATTTCCTTTGTGTGTAGTGGAACAACACAAAAAAAACAGAGGGAAAAAAAAAAGCAAATTGGACATAATATCACAGAAAACCCCAAAAACGGGCCAGACAAAATTGTTGGCACCCTCAACTTAACCCCTTCCCGACATGCGCTGTATATATATACAGTAAGTCTTCTGCAGAGGGCCTAAAAATTGCCAAAATCGATGGGAGCAGTGCTCAAATGGCATGGGAACAGCATGGGGAAGACCCCTGGAAGCATTTCTGACTCCCAGGTTACTGCTGTCAACAACTTTGTCAGTGATATTATGCCACTTTTATGGACTCACAATAAAACATACAAAAACTAAACCAAAATGGATTTTCCTGGGAAATATGTTAAGGAACATCCTTTCCAGGGTAATGACTTGTATATAAGGCAAAATAAATAGCCAAAACCAAAAATACTCCTCCACACTTTGGGCTATGTTCACAAGTAGCATTTTTGATGCGTTTTTGCACTTTTGTATTGCTTTCAACCGTGACAAATGCATTCACCGGGAAATGTCATTTTGACATTTTACAACCTTATCTAGCCATGTGGTGTGTGAGACATCATCAGACACATCCTGTTTCATTTATGGAGGAAGGACTGTGAAAGTCACAAAGCATATTTTTATAGAGCCATCAGGCGGCCTTTACTATTCTTAAAGGGCCAGCAGCCTGCCTTCACTATTCTTAGAGAGCCATCAGCCGGCTATGCTTTGTTGTTCCCATTGCTAAAGAGTGGGTCTCCTATACTGTTATTGCGTATGCAGTGTGTGGCAGGGCTGCCCAAAATTTGGTCGTGCCCCAATACCCCTTTGAAAATTTGGACACACCCCAATACCCCTTTGAAGAGACTTAGAGGAGGGCCTCCTGAAAGTAATGTTCCCATTATTAGGAAGTGGGTCTCCCATACTGTTTGCCTATGCAGTGAATGCTAGGGCTGCCAAAAATCTGG
This sequence comes from Phyllobates terribilis, assembly GCF_046119375.1. Classification (NCBI taxonomy): domain Eukaryota; kingdom Metazoa; phylum Chordata; class Amphibia; order Anura; family Dendrobatidae; genus Phyllobates; species Phyllobates terribilis. Next base: position 178,682,962 of record NW_027362761.1, on the reverse strand, counting down.
ACCTACTCCAATGCCCCTTGGAAGAGACATGGAGGTCAGAGGGCCTCCTGAAAGTAATGTTCCCATTATTAGGAAGTGGGTCTCCCATAGTGTTAGCCTACGCAGTGAATGCAAGAGCTGCCAAAAATTGGGAGGCACTCCAATGCCCCTTGGAAGAGACGTAGAGGGCCTCATGAAAAAATGTTCCCATTATTAGGAAGTGGGTCTCCCATAGTGTTGGCCTATGCAGTGAATTCAAGGGCTGCCAAAAATTGGAAGGCACTCCAATGCCCCTTGGAAGAGACATAGAGGGCCTCATGAAAAAATGTTCCCATTATTAGGAAGTGGGTCTCCCATAGTGTTGGCCTATGCAGTGAATGCAAGGGCTGCCAAAAATTGGGAGGCACTCCAACGCCCCTTGGAAGAGACGTAGAGGGCCTCATGAAAAAATGTTCCCATTATTAGGAAGTGGGTCTCACATAGTGTTGGCCTATGCAGTGAATGCAAGGGCTGCCAAAAATTGGGAGGCACTCCAATGCCCCTTGGAAGAGACGTGGAGGAGGGCCTCATAAAAAAATGTTCCCATTAGAAAGGAGCGGGTCTCCTATACTTGTAATGCGCATGCACTAAGTGTATGGGCTGACAAACATTTACCCCTGGGGGGTATACATGAACATACTGTATAAAAAAAATTTTTTACCGGCATCATAAACACCCTTTAAAAAAATTATGTGAGTGTTGCATCACGGCCACCCTGGTGATATGGTGGTGGAGTATGAGGATGAGGAGAAGGAGGAGGACAAGAGCAAATAGCCAAAATCAGGAAGCATATACCCATGTCTGGGTGTGAAAAGGTGTATGGGAATACACCTCCCAAAAAAGGACACTAGATTTGAGTTTGTTACGCTGCTATCATTCGGTGGTGTTGAAAAGTCTGGCCCAATCCAGCCCTTGTTCATTTTTATAAGAGTCAGCCTGTCAGCATTTTCAGTTGACAGGCGGATGCACTTATCAGTTATAATTCCACCAACGGCACTAAAAACCCGTTCTGATAAAACGCTAGCGGCAGGGCAGGCCAGGACCTCCAAGGCGTAGAGAGCCAGTTCATTATAAGGCACAGAGGAATCACTGAGGACGTTGGTATGGTCGGCAAGGTACTCCCTCAGCATCTTCCCAAACTTTGCACTTCTTGTGAGAGTACTCCACGCCTCAGGGCCTGTGCAATGGGAGGGGCTGAGAAAATTCTAACAGAACTTTGACAATGTTCCCCTGCCTCTGCTGGATTGGAGTTGTGTCTCTCTCGCCTGTAGTCCTTGGTTGTCCAACGAACTGTGACCTCTGCCACCTGCGTTTTCAGATGGGAATTTTTTTAATAGTTCCGCAACAAGGGCCTTCTGGTACTGCCCCATTTTTGTAGACCTGTCCGCCTCAGGAATAAGAGATATAAAGTTCTCCATGTAGCGTGGGTGTCACCAACCAGTAATGACTGTCATCCAAAATTTTGAGAACGCGAGGGTCATGGGAAAGGCAGCGTGCAGCATCGGCGTCTCTGCCCTCTGCCAGGCAGAGACGCCGCCCCCCTTACCACCGCGGTCCTGCTCCGGCATCTTCCGGCCTCCCTGCAGCGGCTGCTGGTGCACGCAGCTTCCCTGGCCCTGTGCTTAGGGTACGCGTGCGCGCTCCCTCCCTCTTAAAGGGGCCACGCGCGCCTTCCTAAAAAGTCCCCGGCCAGTGGCCGGAGGACTTTCCCTATAAAAGACACCTCCTCCAATATGGAGGTGCCCGTGCAAGGTTGTTGCTTTGTGTTACTTACTTTGCTTCAGCCCTCAGGTCCTCTGCAAGTCAGTCCTGTTCATCAGCCTGTTCTACAGTCCAGTCCGCCAGCCTGACTACTATCCTGCCCGACAGTCTGTCTACATTCCAGTCTGCCAGTCTGTCTATGGGCTCTGCCCACCCGCTTACCTGGAAGCACCTGCCTGTTACCTGCCGTGCCCATCAGCCAGCATTACCTGGAAGCACCTGCCTGTTACCTGCCATGCCCGCCAGCCTGCTTACCTGGAAGCACCCGCCTGATACCTGCTGTGCCCGCCTGCCTGCTTACCTGGAAGCACCTGCCAGCTATCTGTTGTGCCCGCCAGCCTGCTTACCTGAAAGCACCCGCCTGTTACCTGCCGTGCCCGCCAGCCTGCTTACCTGGAAGCACCTGCCAGCTATCTGTTGTGTCCGCGTGCCTGCTTACCTGGAAGCACCTGCCAGTTACCTGTTGTGCCTGCCTGCTTGTCTACCCGGACCACCCGTCAGCCTGCCTGCCGAGCTCATCCACTGTACCGGTCAGTTCCTGCCTTCTGACCCGTGGGAGCCACCTGCTCTCATACAAGGTCGGTCCCAGAGTGGCACCTGGTCCCGCTGCTCAGGTCCTCCCTGGTTCAAGGAGTCAACTGAGCCGCCGTGCGACCTTGGTCGGGCCGAGTAGATACTTAGTCACGCCCCTCTGGTCCCTCCTTGCACCGCAGCACAGAGGTTCCACCACCCGGATCCGTAACACAGCGTAACATAAACTCAGTCATGCGCGCCAGACTGCTAACAGGCAAGACTTCCATGTCCTCACCAAGAGGACGACTGACCATGCTCTCCTCCTCCTCTCTGTCCTCAGGCCATCCACGCTGAACAGACGGTATGACAGTTGTGCAGGTAGTACCTTCTATAGCGCAGGAAACTAGCTCCTGTTCTTCCTCATTGTCACCCAATTCACATTGTGATGAGATGAGGCTGGGCTGTGTGTAATCACCCTGTATGGTTCCTCGCTCCATCCATCGTGCTCCGCCTGCAATGCATCCTCTTTGATTGTGAGCAGAGAGCATTTCAGAAGACAGAGAAGCGGGTGATGCTAATTATGGCGTCATCGCCACTCACCATCTTGGTGGAGTCCTCAAAGTTTTGGAGGATGGTACATATGTCTGACATCCATGTCCACTCCTGAGGTCTTATGTGTGGAGTCTGAACTGAATATCGACAGCCTTGTTGATGCTGATACTCAACAACTGCCCTCTTCTGCTCACAAATCCTTCCCAACATCTGCAGTGTAGAGTTCCAACACGTGGGGACATCACAGACCAATCTGTGAGCCGGAAGCTGCTGAAACACGGCAAGGGCGGCGGAAGCTGTAGGTGACTTTTTAAAATGGGCACACAGGCGGCGTACTTAAACAAGCAGATCCAGCAGCTCCGGGTAGGATTTGAGAAACCACAGGTTAAACACATGGGCCAGGCATGGGAAGTGTGAACAAGCCTCATAGCCGCCACCAGGTTCCGGCCATTGTCACACACGACCATGCCTGGCTGTAGGTTCAGCGGTGTGAGCCACAGATCTGCCTGCTCTTTCAGAGCTGTCCACAACTCTTCAGCATTGTGCGGTTTGTCTCCTAAGCATATTAGCTTCAGCACAGCCTGTTGCCGCTTGGCCGAGGCAGTGCTGCAGTGCTTCCAGCTTGTGACTGATATGGTCATTTCGGAGATGGAGGCTGAAGAGGAGGAGAAGGATGAGGTGCAGGAGCTGTAGACTGTGGGGGCAACCCTGATTGACCTAGGGCCCGCAATCCTTGGCGTCGGGAGGACGTGTTCCGTCTCAAAGTCCGACTGGGTCCTGGCTTCCACTATGTTACCCCAGTGTGCCGTCAGCAATATGTACCATCCCTGCTCACAACCACTTGTCCACGTGTCCGTGGTTAGGTGGACTTTCTCGGTAACTGCGTTGTTGAGGGCACAGCTAATGTTTTGGGACACGTGCTTGTGTAATGCGGGGACGGCACACCGGGAGAAATAGTGGCGGCTGGGGATTGAGTACCGAGGGATGGCAGCCGCCATCAGGTTGCGGAATGCATCCGTCTCCACGAGCCTAAAAGGCAACATTTTGAGCGCAAGCAGTCGCGAAATGTGGGAACTTAGTAGTGTGGCCTGGGGGGCGTTGGCTGCGTATTTGCACTTGCTTTCCAAGGACTGGGGTATGGACAACTGAACGCTGCGCTGGAACAAGGACATGGATGTGCTTCCTGATGCTACTACTTGAGAGTGTGCAATGACAGATGCAGGGCAGGAGGCATCATCGCATGCACCATGGACAGGGGATTGACTTGCATGCACAACAGCGGAAGAAGCAGTGGTGCCACCCGCAGACACTGTTCCTGGGTTCGGCTCACAAAATCGGGTGCTTTGCTGCCATGTGCCTGATCATGCTGGTGGTGGTCAGGCTGGTTGTTTTGCCACCCCTGGCAATATTAGCTTGCCCACAGCCTCGGCCTCGGCCTCTGCATACACCATCACCATCATATCCAGTTCCCCATCCCTTGCCATGCGCCTTGCCAATTTTAAATGGAGGACAATATCTTCCACTCTCACTACAAATGGATGAATTTGGAGCGAAGTTATATGTGATCCGTGTGACGGAGAAACCACAGTTTTAAATACCTGGCCTGTAGGTAACTATTTTGAACAGCAAACCGGTGTCAAAAACTTCGCTGACACACTGAAACAAATTTTCAATGGAGGCCAGAAATGGCAGTATTTTCTGAAAACGTATATGTGATCCGTGTGACGGAGAAACCACAGTTTTAAATACCTGGCCTGTAGGTAACTATTTTGAACAGCAAACTGGTGTCAAAAACTTCGCTGACACAAGGAAACAAATTTTTAATGAAGGCCAGAAATGGCAGTATTTTCTGAAAACGTATATGTGATCCGTGTGATGGAGAAACCACAGTTTTAAATACCTGGCCTGTAGGTAACTATTTTGAACAGCAAACCGGTGTCAAAAACTTCACTGACACACTGAAACAAATTTTCAATGGAGGCCAGAAATGGCAGTATTTTCTGAAAACGTATATGTGATCCGTGTGACGGAGAAACAACAGTTTTAAATACCTGGCCTGTAGGTAACTATTTTGAACAGCAAACTGGTGTCAAAAACTTCGCTGACACAAGGAAACAAATTTTTAATGAAGGCCAGAAATGGCAGTATTTTCTGAAAATGTATATGTGATCGTGTGACGGAGAAACCACAGTTTTAAATACCTGGCCTGTAGGTAACTATTTTGAACAGCAAACTGGTGTCAAAAACTGGCCAGAAATGGCCTCCATTAAAAAAATTTCTGAAAACGTATATGTGATCTTTGGCGCCCCTGAAGTACTGCATCTCAGCCAGAGGTGTGGTACCCCACTCTCAGGTAAGGAGGGAGCACTACCCGGGACCCAACCACTCACCTCCAACACTACACCACCTCATAAGGGAAGGTCCAGATAACTCCTAAGGGAGAGCACAGGCCTGGTCCCTGTCAGGAGAGTGGAACTAAGTAGAGGAGGTGGGTGGAGGAAGTAGTTTAGGAGAGCACTGAAGGGAGAGTATAGAAAGCAGGGTAGACATATCTAGAAGAGGTCAGTCAGTCAGTTCAGTCCTGCTCAGGAGAGCAGTACAGTCAGTTTATTCCTGCTTCCAGTCCCTGGAGCAGGAGTTCAGTCAGTTCTGACGGCGAGGGGGCCCAGTGGAAGGGGCCCAGGAGGAGATTGAGGAGAGAAGACAGGAGCAGTGGGAAAGGCTCCAGAGGTAGAAGGGATCCTAGGGGCACGGCAAGTACGGGATGCCACCCGTGCGCCCGAGTTCACGCTGATGTGGAGGGATCAAGGCCGCAGGAGGGGATCGGCCCCAGACTAGTGGAGTAGTTTAAGGCTCAACTAGCAAACCGGAGGTGCGGTATCTTCATGTGCCGCAGCCGCAATCCACACATAATCGCTGAAAAGGTGGCCATATAGGATCAATGGGACAGACCGGACGTCGCCAGACAAGGCCCGCGGCCACTTGCTCGGGACACTGTGTGTGAGGCACAGAGCAGGAGGGTGTGAGCCAGCGCAGAGAGAGGCGAACTGGAGAGGTACACAGAAAGGGGTCCCGTTCAAGTGCACCCAAATTAACTGAGAGTTGGCTGGATCACTTCCCAGGAGGACACAGGGCGACGTGGGCGGTTATAAACCGGCGGTTGTAACCTGGAGCAGCTTGACAACTGTGAGTAAATACTTGAAGACTGCACCCCACTGTGTCCTTGCCTAATTGCTGCGCCACCTGCCTTGCACTAAAACACTAACATCTTAGATCATCTCTTTAACTGTCCTGGGGCCTAGCTCTACCCGTGGAGAGCTGAACCATCTCTGCTGCGTCACCAACGGTTCCAGTGGATCGGAACAGCAGTGGCGGCCACATATAGCTGCATACCACGGGTGGCGTCACGAAACTTTATTCCCCAAATTGACTTTCCCAATTCACTTTATTTTATTGACCGTCCTGGGCCACAGACCGGGTCACTGCCATCGTGACTACCCCAATAGAAAAGGACCGGCCCTGCTACCGAGTACCCCACGGCCCCAGGGGGCGTGTCAGAGCCGTGTGCTGGAGAAACCACAGTTTTAAATACCTGACCTGTAGGTAACTATTTTGAACAGCAAACCGGTGTCAAAAACTTCACTGACACACTGAATTTTTTTTTAAATAGAGGTCAGAAATGGCAGTATTTTCTGAAAATGTATATGTGATCCGTGGGATGGACAAACCACAGTTTTAAATAGCTGGATTTTTAGCGCTGTAATATGGAAAGGACCCGGCTGTATTCTGCAGTGCCAACAAGCAAATGGCGCAGAAAAACTGTGTTCTCTGGATTGCTTTTTAAGCAAATAATAAGGATTAAGATCCAAAAAAAATTATTCCCGGCCCCTGAGACCTGGGCCTATGTCTAGAAATATCTAACAGCAGCAGACAGAACTGGAATGGAGCCTCTTGTGCTATATGCACTGCAGTCTGCTATATACCCTGCCTACCTGCCTATATACACTGCCTGCCTGATACTGTATCTCTGCAGATGGATTAGTCCTCAGAAGGACTGTTTGTTGAGATGGATATGTGTCTCTAATATAGTTTGGTATACCTACACTAACTAAGAAACAAGCAAATCTCTCCCTAGCTCAGCAGCACCTCTCCCTACACTGTCTGATTGCGGATTAGACTGACGTGCACTGATATAGACCTGATGATGCTGTGCGGCCAGCCAATCACTGTAATGCCACAACCAACATGGCTGCGGCATTACAGTATGTGGCAGACAATTCCTGCATGTTCATTGGCTCTGTAAAGAGCGCCAAACATGTAGGGAGGGGACCTGAGCATCCGTCTGAGCATCTCGCAAGTACTCGGTGAGCTCCGAGCATCTCGAGTACTGAGAGTTTGCTCGCTCATCATTAGTAACTATGTAACACTGGTGGTAAAAACTGACACAATGACCAAACAATGATGAAGATCGGGTGAAAAATACTGATGACATTCAGACCGTTTTTTACATACGTGAAAAATTACTGACATCTGAATAAATAAAGATTTTGGAATTGTTTACAGCCCTTACATGTCTTCATTGTCATATTGTTGGTTGTGAGAAGATTTACATTGTACGCGGACCCTATAATATTGTGCACTCTTCTGCCTGTGGGTTTGAATGAGTCATCCATGGAAATGCAGCAATGACATCATCAGCTGAGATACAGCTTTACCCGAGCTGTCTGTTTTCAAGCTAGACGTCTGCTCCAAATGACATTTTAGCTCTCGGGATTCCCAGAACATTATCGATTCATGCATGACTAATTGCTCATCAATGTGTCTGCAAGATAAATTAACTCTTTCAGAACGGAGAGAGTGACCATTGACAACTTGCCATTGGCTTCAAAACAGTGAGCACAAATGTTTACAAAATCATTTAAGGGAAGCTTCTTTTCTGATTATTGGTCTATTATGGAGATTCTGATATTGGGACCTTACCAGTCAGCTGTTAACACTGGGGTATCATCTTAGTCCTCCTGCAGGGACTATAAAACGTGATATTCTTAAAACACTCCCAACAAATTTTAGTATTAGACTAAGTTCACACGAGCATCTGAAAAAATCATCTGACTTTCATCTATAAAAAACAGCCAATTTTCATCTGTATTGCCATCCTGATGGCATTCATACATACAGTGCCTACAAGTAGTATTCAACCCCCTGCAGATTTAGCTGGTTGACACATGCGGAATTAACTTGGCATTGTGACATTTGTACTGTAGATCAGCCTGGAAGTGGGAAATGCTCTGCAGCAAATTTTGTTTTTGTTTTTTTTTTTGTTTTTTTTTAAAACGTTAAAAGTTAATTCAGAGTGTCATTTATTATTCAACCCCTCAAACCACAAGAATTCTGTTTGGTCCCCCTAAAGTATTAAGAAGTAGTTCAGGCACCAAGAATAATGAGCTTCACATGTGTGGATTAAAGATCTCTTTTGCCAGCCTTTTCTGACTATTTAAGACCCTCCCCAAACTTGTGAACAGCACTCAGACATGGTCAACATGGGAAAGACAAAGGAGCATTCCAAGGCCATCAGAGACAAGATCGTGGAGGGTCACAAGGCTGGCAAGGGGTACAAAACCCTTTCCAAGGAGTTGGGCCTACCTGTCACCACTGTTGGGAGCATCATCCGTAAGTGGAAGGCTTATGGAACTACTGTTAGCCTTCCACGGCTTGGACAGCCTTTGAAAGTGTCCTCCCGTGCCGAGGCCAGGCTTGTCCGAAGAGTCAAGGCTAACCCAAGGACAACAAGGAAGGAGCTCCGGGAAGATCTCATGGCAGTGGGGACATTGGTTTCAGTCAATACCATAAGTAATGTACTCCACCGCAATGGTCTCCATTCCAGACGAGCCCGTAAGGTACCTTTACTTTCAAAGCGTCATGTCAAGGCTCGTCTACAGTTTGCTCATGATCACTTGGAGGACTCTGAGACAGACTGGTTCAAGGTTCTATGGTCTGATGAGACCAAGATCGAGATCTTTGGTGCCAACCACACACGTGACGTTTGGAGACTGGATGGCACTGCATACGACCCCAAGAATACCATCCCTACAGTCAAGCATGGTGGTGGCAGCATCATGCTGTGGGGCTGTTTCTCAGCCAAGGGGCCTGGCCATCTGGTCCGCATCCATGGGAAGATCGATAGCACGGCCTACCTGGAGATTTTGGCCAAGAACCTCCGCTCCTCCATCAAGGATCTTAAGATGGGTCGTAATTTCATCTTCCAACAAGACAACGACCCAAAGCACACAGCCAAGAAAACCAAGGCCTGGTTCAAGAGGGAAAAAGTCAAGGTGTTGGAGTGGCCTAGTCAGTCTCCTGACCTTAACCCAATTGAAAACTTGTGGAAGGAGCTCAAGAATAAAGTCCACATGAGACACCCAAAGAACCTAGATAACTTGGAGAAGATCTGCATGGAGGAGTGGGCCAAGATAACTCCACAGACCTGTGCCGGCCTGATCAGGTCTTATAAAAGACAATTATTAGCTGTAATTGCAAACAAGGGTTATTCCACAAAATATTAAACATAGGGGTTGAATAATAATTGACCCACACTTTTATGTTTAAAATTTAATAAAATTCAACTGAGCAACATAACTTTTTGGTTTGTAAGATTTATGCTTCTGTTCATAAAACCTACTCTCGTTTGCAGTTTGAAGGCTCTAACTTATTTGCATCTTATCAAACCAGCTAAATCTGCAGGGGGTTGAATACTACTTGTAGGCACTGTATATCCTTATGGGATCTTGATTTTTTTTTTTAGTACTCATCCATTTGAATAGAAGAGTCTCATCCAATGTACGGAGACTAGTGCATGCTGTGATTCTTTTTCACGCAGATATTCGGTTCATAGGAAAAAGGTCATCTGAACAGCACAACTTAATAAGATTGGTCCCAGTGCGGGGCGTCTTATGTCAATTTTTTCCAAAGATAGCACTCGTACAGAAATTACGGTCATGTGAACATAGCCTAAAAGTGGTTGTCCATTTTGGGCAATGAGTTTTTGTTAGAAGAGCCCCATGTTGACAAGCTGTTCTTAGCATGTCTCTCGGCTTGGAACCCCTGAAATCAGCTGTAATTTCTCAGGTAACTTGGACACAAATGTTCACTATCACTGTACGACCAGAACAAGGGAATTAAACACTACAAAAATTGCCAATAAATTGAAAGGGCTGCTTGTGTTCTGAAAAAACATGCAAGTCCTTCTGAAAAAAAATCACTCTTTGTAGACACTCTCCAATATGATGCCCCTTCTATTTACTCAAGATTTCATAATTTGGTATAAAAAAAATAACTGTAAACCAGAGCTCTATATTAATGCTAATACTGTAAACCAGAAAGTAATACATATTCCTTTTTTTCCAATTTGTGCTTAAAGGGAACCTGTCACCTGTTTTGTCATATAACAATTAAAACTAAAACACAATGCGAAGGTGCGAGCCGCAATGTCTGTGCGCAGGCACAACATTTCGCCTGGCAATGTGGATGATTTCCAAACAGCGCAGGAGAACTTAAAAAGGTTTTTGGGAGGTATTCAGGAAGAGTCAAGGGGTTATATAAGCATGTATGGAGTGCAGCACAAGCACTGAATAATGTTATAGTTTAATTGTTATATGACAAAACTGGTGACAGGTTCCCTTTAATTTCTGATTAAAGATTTTGTATTCTTTACATGATTATTAGGACAGTCATCTTAAATGAACTGCTTTTAATAATACTTAGAGATAATGCTTTACAGCAGCCATGTGGACTATAGTCTACAATAACCAGCAGCTGACTTTTATGTATATAGAATTCCTTTATCGCTGTTTATTTTTTGATTATTTTCCTTTCTTCTTAATTTTTCCTTTTTTTTCCTTTATTATTTCTCTTAATTCATCATTTACTTTACCTGGAGCAAAGGATTGGTTCTACGCTCCTTCCAAAACTCTATTCAAACTTAAAGTGAACCTGACACCTGATAAATGCGATTGTATCACAGAGAAATACATCTTAATAGCTGCCAGGGACAGAGCCCAGACTAGCTGGATAGACGGGTCCCTGGTGGCTTCTCATTGCCCACTGACCTGGATTGACAGGTCTCTGCCTACATGCGTGTAGAAATCTGTCAATCCAGGACAGTGGGCAGGGAGAAGCCGTTGTGGACCAGCCTGTCCGACTAGTCTCCAGCGTGGCTCCGTCCCTGTCACCTATTAAAGTAAGTAATTTTATTAGACGCCGCAGCGTTTCAGAGAACAGCATCCCTGACTGAATTTTTACAGCTAGCGCCTGATACATGCTGAATACAGATTAGACAGCATGTATCAGCTGACAAGTTCTCCTTAACTCTGTTTCTTGCGTCATACTAATCTTATATTACATAGGCAACAACACATAAGCATGTACTGTACGTACAGTGGGCAAAATAAGTATTTGATACACTGTCGATTATGCAAGTTTTCCCACCTACAAAGAATGGAGAGGACTGTAATTTTCATCTTAGGTAAGACAGACCTCTCCATTCTGTGTAGGTGGGAAAACTTGCAAAATCGTCAGTGTATTAAATACTCATTTTCCCCACTGTATATATGTGACATTGTGAGTTATTATTTTTGTAATTTTATATACATTACACATATATAATACTTCTAAATAATGAATAGATTAAAAATGCCATCATATAATGCCTTGCAAGGATGCAGCTGGATGGGAGATATGTGTCACCGAGGTGGTTAGTCTCGGTGATATAAACCTGGAAAAGCAGATTCCAAAACAGTTAGAGTTGAGAGGATTTTTTAATGGGCCCGGATTTTGGGTCGAGATTTTAGCGAAGGCCACTAGAGCTGGGTGGGACTGGCTGCTCCCATAACTCCACCTCCAGATCTTTGAACGGCCTATTGAAGGCAGCTCATTGGCTTTATTCATTGTCTGTGAGCAGAAGTGAAAAGACCTCTGAAATGCTGGTCAGTCTCTGCAAGAGTTTGACTAAGACTATGTGCCCACTATGCAGAAATGCTCCGGATTTTTTCCTGAGCGTTTCTGCATCTCCCTGGCAGAAAAAACGCATGTGGATTGTACATGCGGATTGTACATGTGGATTGTACATGTGGATTGTACATGCGGATTGTACATGCGTTTTTCCTGCCAGGGACATGCGGATGTGAAGCGTTCTTCACATGCATTTCCGCATGCGGTTTGACAAGCGCTTTCCAGGCGATTTTAGTATCACTTGGAAAGTGCTTGACAACTTGGTCACACTATATAAATCCATGCAAATGGCATGGATTTATATAGTGTGACCGTAAAGAATGTTAAAAAATAAAAAAAATAAATATATACTTACCTTCTGATGGCCCCCGGAGTCTTTATTCAATCCGTCCTGGCTTGCCGGCAGCTCGCGGTACACTGAAGGACCTGCCATCACATGACTAAATGACGTCACCGCAGGTCCTTGAGTCCACCGCGAGCTACCGGCAAGCCGGGACAAGCACACCGGGGGCCATCAGAAGGTAAGTATAATATTTATTTTTTATTTTATTCTTTTTTTACAGTTTTCTATGGTACCCGGGTCCGGAGGAGAGTCTCCTCTCCTCCAGACCCGGTTACCATCCGCACATTGAAACGCATGGAATGCGCATCTACATTTGCAGTGATGCGTAATTCATGCATTCCAATGCAAGTCAATGGCGGCAAAAACGCAGCGCTTCCGCAAAATAATTGGTAGTGATGTGTCTTTTTCCGCAATGATAATCTGCAGCGGAAATTTCCGCAGCATGTGCACAGCACATGCGGATTATCATTGGGGAACATGGCAGGCCTTCTACCATGCGTTTTTTAAGCATTTCTGCAGCAGAATTGCCACTGCGGAAACGCTTAAAAAACGCATCGTGGGCACACAGCCTAAGTATGGACCTAATTTGCAAACCGATGAGCCTGTACCTGCTCTGGGAATTGTTTTTGTTTATTTTTGTCACACCTGTTTTATGGTGAAGGAAGGATAGATTTGTTGTGTGCTTTGAACATTTGTGGACTTTGTAATAAACCGCACACTGTTTGACACCAGAACTGGATCTGTGTGTAAGCTTCTGGCTGCTAAAGAGCAAAATCCCTGCAGCATATATAAATACTCCCACAATATACATTACACATTTCTAATACCTCCATATACTGTGTACAAATAATGCCATAAAACCTGTAAGGTAGCGCTATTCATCATGTTGAGGGGCACTCGCTTCACCGAGTCAATTAAAGCACACATGCAACGTTTTCCGGTAATATGTAGTCCAGCAGTTTATTACACCTCATAAACTGTTTATAACATAGTCCATCTCAGTGGCTTGCAGGAATGTTACACATGTAATGTCCTAGAGCCTTTTCAGTGGCAGCTATGCCCGCTAGGCTTCAAATACAGACTTCAGCAAGGTACAACAACAATATTCACTTAAAGCGCCAGTTTACCTTTGCCGGGTCTCAGCTGCTTCTATCAGCTCGGTTCTGCCACTGCTGTGGCTTTAAGGCTCCCAAACGTAGTCTCCAGGCCACGTGCCTTCCAAGGCTACTGGTATCTCAAACACAGGGATCCAGCCTCTGCCTTCCAGGCTTCACCAGGCCTCTCTCTCTCTCTCTGTCTGTTTCAAACCACCAGGATTTATATATCCTTCTGTGCACACAGGACCTGTGATGATGTCACAGTCATGTGATCAGTCACCTGAGGGGGGAGGTAAATGGTCAGCAAGAACACACCCCCTGGACATTTTAGCAATGCAGCAAGCCGCTGCATTACATACCTTTATAAACTGTACATATAAATAATGCAGCCATACACATAAAAATATCATTCTATAAGATACACATTTAAAATATAAAATACACATAAAATATAAGATACACATAAAAATATCACTCTATATCTTACTTATAAATGCTGCCATATATTGTAATTAATACTGACATCTATGTACATGAAAGAACACTAATATATCATAATAAAATGTCATCATACTTTGATTAAAATCATACATAACCACATGCTGACATGCACATATTCAACACTCATGCCAGCTGTACTGAATTTGCTGGGACTATTCCGAGATTTTAGAAACAACATATTTGCAGTGTCCCGGACCAAAAAGGAGCATATTTTTTTTTAACAAGTGGGCATTTCCAACAGTATTGGGGTGGTTCCAGGTGAGACTAAAACCTCCCTAAATTATCAACCCTATTGTTGGTAACTGTGATATACTATAAGTATACAGCTATACACATTGGTGTCCAAACACATACATATACATAAATACACACTTGTAAACACGCTTAGATACTTTCAGGAGACCATGATATCCATTTAAGAAGCCTCTTTTGGTAAGGCAAATCTAACTCATTTTCCCTTAGGCCTCATTCAGACGTCGCCTTTTTCACATACGTGTTCTTTCCGTGTTCTTCTTGGATAGAACACGTAGTTATTATAATCTATGGCACTATACACATGTCCATGTTTTTTCTGCTAACTGTGTGTCAGTAAAGACATTCGTTTTTGATCCGAGTCATAGATCAAAATTAGCCATAAAAGTAAAAATTGCAGACAACATATATTGCTGTCCATTTTTAACATTGCAATGAATAGGAGAAGCTTTGCAAGGTTTTTATTTATTTTTTCATAAGAGAAAATCACTGATAAAACACTGAAGGTAAAAACCAAAGACTAACCAAATCCTGATGAAACTCGTATGCAAAACACTGATGAACAATAGACTGTGGTTTTATGTTCAAGACAAGTCAGTGCTGTTTAAATGAGGCCTTACAGGAATTTATTTTGTGGCAACATTGGTTGTAATATGATGGGTAGAGGGGGGATCAAAATTCTAGGAAGACTTAAAACAAGGGAGGCACTGCAGCCTTCTTCTTCAGTGCACAGGCTCACAGAGGCTGTATTATCGTGTGTGTAAATTGTCTCTTCAGAGAGGAAAAGGACTAGAACTTTAGTGTCGCCTATTGGAAGTAGCAATCCTAAAAGTCAATATCGACCCTTTAACGAGCCTTGTCACATGACTTATCAAAGCCAAACCAGACACTCCAATTGTAGACACACATTTCGGGGTGTTTGCCTCACATCAGTGCATAGCAAGAGATTTGATTAGACCGGATGGAAGACCTTTTGAGAGAGTTTTTATTTCCTTAAATTTCATAATGTGAGGGGTCTCCTTTTACATGCTGCTTGATAACCTCTTTTTTTCCATGGCTGCTATAATCTCGTGAAACTTCAGTGAGAAAGGAAATTATTTTTTTCTTTCTCTGCATCTTGACAATAAGGAACAGAGAGAAAGGCCAAACCTTGCCAGCCTCCTTGTATCTCACATTACAATGTTGTCAAATTACAATGGTTGTCCTGGAACAAATCAATATTAAGGCCCACTAAGGTCCACAGGGAGTAAATCCAAAAGACTAATCCATAGGAACTAGGGATGTAGAATTCCTACTTTCCCAGCAACATGAGATCCAAAACTGTCTAAAATGTTTGGGTTGGTTGCTACATAATAGTTAAATTTATGTCAAATCCACTTCTTTGGACACATGATCCAACACGCAAAAGATTACTATTGGTAAAAGCATTGAGCCTACTTAGGTGAAGTGTCATAGCGTAAGCTCCTGATTTTTCCAGCTTTACATACATCATTACTCTCCTTGTACATAGTTTTAATAACGCGGCCTTAATGATATTATATAAGTTTTGGAGGATTATTTCTCTACTGATGTCATTCACCCATTGTAAGTACATTAGCCGCACATCAGATAGCTGTGTTATTCAGAGATCAGAGACTTGGTGTGAACCAAACAGAGACTGTTCTCAGTATTCATTATTTGCTGCACATAATAAAACAATCCGCATCTCTGTTGTCTTAACTCTGCCCTTTGTCAATACTAACTAAATCTCCAGACTGACACTTTGTTTGTTTTATAAGAAATCCAAGTTTATATTGCATACTTAGCCATATCCTAGGTAAGAAATGTGATCAATGCTAGACCTAGTTTTATTCGCTCTTGGTAACTAGAATGGATAAAACGAAATCCATGAATTAATGACCAGTGGAACAGAAAATAAAAGTAAATAATATGATAAAAAAACTCTTCTAACGTAAATCTGCCATGTGCCTCTTCCTCATACTCTTCTTCATCCATCCTCAGCTCAGTTAAAGTTGTATCTCTAAGGCCGGGTTAGACAACATAAGCAAAATTGTAAGTATTTTTAGTTCTAAAAAAGCTGAAGTTTTACATCCATATTGTGTTTTCAATGTCCATTTTTCATATCTGTATTGCATCTATATGTCTGTTTTTTTAAGTCCCAAAACCAAAGGGCTGTAGCCCAGAGCAAAATATTAATTAATCCTGATGCACATATATAAATAATAAACCAACGAAACAAATGTGCAGGATCTAGATAATCAGTCACATGTTCAATAAAAAAAACATAACTTTTATTGGATACAATTAAAAAACATGTAAGAAATGCCAACATAGAGATACATCGAAAAAGTGGTGGGTGAACCAATTAAAGAATTGCTATTGTTTAGGTCTGTGTACCCCTACGTCCATTTTGTACATGCATAAGGTATCTAGTTTTTACATGAACAATTTAATAAATAATAAAGGTCAAATACAGTTTCATTGCATAATAATTGTAATCGATCTGTCAACATAGTGATGGTAACCCCTATGTGATCTGCTTTTTGTGCATCCATTGACTTATAATGGGCGAGTCTGATAAAGAATGTGGATCAAAGTAAGGCATGCTGTGATTTTTTACACCCAGATCATCTGTACATGTGTAAAAAAGTTCATGGGACCTGCCAATTGCATTGGTCCTTGTCCTATCCGTTTGCTACCTGTTCTGCATATTGACAGCTCATGGATGTAATACGCTTGTATGAATGAGCCCTAAGGCTATGTGCCCACGATGCAGAAATCCTCCGGATTTTTCCTGAGCGTTTCTGCATCTCCCTGGCAGAAAAAACGCATGAGGATTGTACATGTGGATTGTACATGCGTTTTTCCTGCCAGAGACAAGCGGATGTGAATTGTTCTTCACTTGCATTTCCTCATGCGGGTTGACAAGCGCTTTCCAAGCCATTTTAGCATCACTTGGAAAGTGCTTGACAACTTGGTCACACTATATAAATCCATCCAAACGGCATGGATTTATATAGTGTGACCGAAAGAATGTTAAAAAATAAAAAATAAATCTATACTTACCTTCCGATGGCCCCCGGAGTCATTATTTGATGCGTCTCGGCTTGCCGGCAGCTCGCGGTACACTGAAAGGACCTGCCGACGTCAGCGGTCGCGTGACCCGTCACATGACTAAATGACGTCATGGCAGGTCCTTGAGTCCACCGCGATCTGCCGGCAAGCCAGGACAAAGACACCGGGGGCCATCAGAAGGTAAGTATAATATTTATGCAAAGGAGAAAAACACATTAATGCTATCACCATATAAAATAACTCCTACACTTGAGAAGCATGAACTCTTCTAACTTATAGGGACTGATAAATTTTAAAAACTCAAATATAACAGTTGACTAGAGATGACCAAATAATTTCGAGGGGTATTGAATTCTACTCGAATTTTACAAAATGCACTTTCATCAAAATGGGGACTTTTTGTAATTCACTTCTGCGTGGATTCAGCAAAATGGCCACCATTTTTCTGAGCCAAAAAAGGCCATCAAAATGTTAACAAATAAGGGAAAAAAAACACCTTAAACTCACTTCTCTGCCCCCTCCGCTCCTCACCGCCACCCTTCCAGTCCTCATCGCATCTTCAGATCAGTGTCGGCAGCCGTGAGATCCCCAGGCCAAGGCTTCCAGATTCACTAGGCCCAGGAGGGTACTGTGCATGTGCCGCAAAGGTCGCGGCCCATGTTTGGGACTTTTAACATCACCATGTGCACTATAACCTTTGAGGGCACATGCTCAGAACCCTCCCAGGACTAGCAAACCCGGAACGTCAGCCTAGTGACCGAGGTTCAGGGATTTCACCACTGCTAATGCCAATCTAAAGATGCAACAAGGATGGGTAGTAGTGAGGAGCGAAGGTGCTTGAAAAGTGAGCGGTGAGGGGAGTATAAGGATTTCTATTATATTTTACATACGTTTATTATAGTCTTGAGGGTCTCCATGAATCAAATTTACTACAAAAAAAGGTGCTAACAGGCGAACTTAGATTTTGATTGTTCTATTCATCTTTACAATTGACAATGGCAATATGCCAATGAGGCTTTTCAGAAGTTAATAAAATATTCCAAAAGCTCCAGTTTCTATCATTAAAGGGAATCTGTCAATAAGATTAATCCTCCTAAGCCATCTATATGGGCATGTAGGCATAGGCGGATTATAATGAGGGCAATCTAGGCTACCGCCTGGGGCCCGAGGCTCCGGGGGGCCCATGATCCAAAAAGTAATTGCCCCCATTATAATCTGTACGGGGGCCCGCTGCTACTGCAGTTAGTTTAAATGACGTTGGTCCCGCCTTGCCGTATTACGTCTGGCAGAACGTAGCCAGCATACAGAGAGCGGTGTCTCTATCTAAGTCCCTAAGCCATGCCCACAGTCTCAGCCGGAGAGGAGCTTCTAATGGCGCCGCAGCAGGCCTGAATTGTCTGTGGAAGAAGCTGCGCCTGCCTGCCTCGTCTCGGGAACATCACTAGCTGCTGCCTGGGTCAATAGATGCGTACTGGATCTGCCACTACTTGTTAAAAGTTAATTTTCTGGCAGACTAACAGTGCTCTGTATGTAAAGGCAAGGGGCCATTTGTAATTATTAAAACTTGTGGATAAAATGTGGGGAATGGGAGTGTTATTGAAACTACATGGGGCAATTTCCCCTGCACACTGTTCTGTCCACCCTGGAAATTTATCTGTGTGTGTATATACATACATCTTTTCTGCAGTCTCATAGTGACTGCAGGCTTCTCTAGATATTCTGGAGCACCCCTTTATTTTGATATGGGGACTAGAGGAATTTCTGCAGGCAGCCCAGTATAGATTAGATGTATTTCACTGTGATCTTTTCATGTATATAAATACATTATGCAAGCAACATTTCAAAGGTGGAGGGGTATTTGCACCATGTAGTTTCAATCACACTTTCATCCCCCACATTTTATCCACAACAATAATGGCCTTTTACCTTTAGATACAGAGAGCCACTGCAAATTCGACTTCTGTGTATTTATACCACTGTAACTATTTCATGCTCTGCAATCTCACATAGTAACTGCAAATTTATCTTAGGAAATAAGACAAACCCTTTAAAAGGGAACATAACAAGCAAAAAAAACCAAAAAAACACTATTAACATGCAGATATGGGGTTAATCTGCAGGTTATTAACGTTCTGAGCCCCGCTGCCTGGAGTAAATAAACGTCATTCCTCTCTGTAGCCTTGGGCTTTCAGTCATAGAGGTGCGGCCGGCGTGACTTCAGTATCCGCTCAATCTATAGTGAGCAGCGGCTACAGCCTCATCCCCGGCACTGAGTGACAGCCGACTCAGCTTTCAGTCAGTGCAGGGATGTGCTTACAGCTGCCGCTCACTATGCATTGAGCGGATACTGAAGTCACGCCAGCCACACCTCTATGACTGAAAGGCTAGGATCACACAAGCGTACTTAACCCCTTCATGACATGCGCTGTATATGTATGGCGCATGTCGTGTCTTCCCCTTTGGCATGGGCTCCAGTGCTGAGCCTGCACCTTTTTGGGCACATGATAGCAACAAAATGCAATAACAGGTGATCAAAACATCCAATCTACCCCAAAATGGTATCAATAAAAACATCAGCTCGGCAAAAAATATGCCCTCACCCGGCACCAGATCATGAAAAATGGAGACAATATGGGTCTCAGAAAATGGCGCCTTTTTTTTTTTTATAATAACAAACTCTGGAGAATCATAACAGGTCAGTTTTAGCATTTAGTGAGCATGGTAACAAAAAAAAAACAATTGTGGAATTGTACTTTTTTTTGCAATTTATCAACACTTTGAATTTCTTTCCCGCTTTCCAGTACACAATATGGCAAAACCAATGGTGTCGCTCAAAAGTGCAACTCATCCCGCAAAAAACAAGCCCTCACGCAGCCATATTGACAGAAAAATAGTTATTACTTTGGGAAGAAGGGGAGCAAAAACAGAAAATGGCCGCAGCGTGAAGGGTTTACAAAAAAAATCGGTCCCATTCTCATCCAGAAAAGTGGGACAATTTTTTTCTCACTTGTTATCCGTGTACAATCTGTTTTTTACTCAGCGGCTATTAATCATTTACAAGATTATTAACAGTTGTCTATGTTACAGAATTTCAATGCATCGGTAAAAATTGGATGCCATTCTGATGATCCGTATGGCATCCAATTTTTTTTTCTCGCACTGTCCGATTTCTGAGTGAGATCATAGCAGGCTGCGATTTAGTTCTCACACCAAACACAGTTGAGAAAAAAAACTCAGATCTGCACGGCCTCATTGAATAACATTGGTCCAACTGCAATACCTTTTCTATCGAATTGGACTCATCCAAGTTATATACTCGCGTCAGTGAGCGGCTTGTTATTTTACTTGACCCATCACATGGGGGGGCCCACACAGTCTGAACTGCCCGGGGCCCTGGCTACTCTTAATCCACCCCTGTATGTAGGTCATAGGAACAAAATGATGCCTTGATATCTACAATCCAATGTCATGTTGCAGAGAAATTCACATTTTTCCCTTATATGCAAATGAGCTGTTAAGATCTATGGACACTGATCTGCATGAGAATCTGCCTCTAGAGACTATTTCAAATGACAGTGGGAATAATCAGTGTGAGACATGAAATTACTGACACTTTGCTCTGATAATCACACACAGCTCTGCAGTGAGATCAGAACACAGTACAGCAGAAGTAAAGTTTGTCTTATTACAAAAACATTTACAGCTGTGATTATCCTATCATAGTGTTTCGGCTTCCATCTCACAGTAAGCCAATGTGGAGGAAGGGCAGTACACCAGAACTGACAGCTCTGTAAAAAGACAACTGCAAGTGTGCTTCTTGTGTTTCTAATGAGACAAGGTTCAACTGTGGTGTACTGTATTAGTTATAATCAGGCACAGCTCTGCAACATAGGTCACAGCACTATGTGAGGACAAGTGCTGCTGCAAAGGTTTGTAATGAGACAAAGTCCACTTCTGCTGTACTGTGTTAGTTCTAATCTCACTGCAGAGCTGTGTGTGATTATGAGAGCAAAGTGTCATTTATTACTTGGTTTACACTGGTAACTCCTGTTTTTATTTAAAATAATCTCTGGATGTTGATTCTCGCGCAGATCTGTGTCCGGACCATAGATCTTAACAGCTCATTTACATATAAGAAAAATGTGGATTTCTCTGGACTTAGACATCAGATCACAGATATCAAGGTATCATTCTACGCAACTTTCTAGGACCTGCATGCCCATATAAATGAGTCAATCCTGCTAACTGATTACCTTTAACTCAATATAGTAATATAGATAAGTTAGATCATCAAATAGACAGCTAAATGACATATTTTAAATATGACTGCTGCTTCCAATAGGTGGCGCTATAGAGTTCAAGTCCTCTTTTTCTCTGAAGAGGCAATTTGCATATTAAATTTCCCAGAGGAGCATTGCATGGCGAATAAGCCTCCTTACTGCCTTGATGTGCCAGAGCCGGCATGTCACTCTCCACAAGGAGAAACGTTACCCCTTAGACCTCAGGCCAGAGCCTCTCACCTAGCCAAACCTGTTCTCATACTTTGCACTGATGAGGGCCAACAGCCCGAAACACCGTGTCTGCAAATTGTGATTTTGATTTAGCTTTTATCCTAAGTCATATTGCACGACTCGTCAAAGGGTTTATTGTGACTTGTAGGATTGCTGCTTCCAATAGGTGGCGCTATAGAGTTCAAGTCCTCTTTGTCTCTGAAGAGGCAATTTGCACATTAAATTTCCCAGAGGAGCATTGCACGGCGAATAAACCTCCTTACCTTGACATGCCAGAGCCGGTATGTCACTCTCCACAAGGAGAAACGTTACCCCTTACACCTCATTCCAGAGCCTCTCATCTAGCCAAGTCAGTGCACTGACGAGGCCAACAGCCCGAAATACCGTGTCTGCAAATTGAGATTCTGATTTGGCTTTTATCCTAAGTCTTATTGCACGACTCGTTAAAGGGTTGATTGTGACTTGTAGGATTGCTGCTTCCAATAGGTGGCGCTATAGAGTTCAAATCCTCTTTTTCTCTGAAGACGCAATTTGCATATTTTAGATAGTAATTTGCCTGCTTATGGTCGACTTCAAAGTTCCTAGGTTATGTGGCTGCAAAACAAGCCCAAATTATCACCTCTCCACCACCGTGCCTGTGTGCTCCTACCACATTGTTGGTATGAGCTACAGGTGCATCTCACTAAATTAGAATATCATCAAAAAGTTAATTTATTTCAGTTCTTCAATACAAAAAGTGAAACGCATATATTAGATAGAGTCATTACAAACAGAGTGATCTATTTCAAGTCTTTATTTCTGTTACTGTTGATGATTATGGCTTACAGCCAATGAAAACACAAAAGTCATTATCTCAGTAAATTAAAATAATTAACAAAAAACACCTGCAAAGGCTTCCTAAGTGTCTAAAAAGGTCCCTTAGTCTGTTTCAGTAGGCTCCACAATCACGGGGAAGACTGCTGACTTGACAGATGTCCAGAAGGCAGTCATTGACACATTCCATAAGGTGCCAATTTTCATTTGGAAATCAAGGTCCCAGAGTCTGGAGGAAGAGTGGAGAGGCACACAATCCAAGCTGCTTGAGGTCTAGTATGAAGTTTCCACAATCAGTGATGGTTTGGGGAGCCATGTCATCTGCTGGTGTAGGTCCACTGTGTTTTATCAAGACCAAAGTCAGCGCAGCCGTCTACCAGGAAATTTTAGAGCACTCCATGCTTCCCTCTGCCGACAAGCTTTTTGGAGATGGAAATTTCATTCTCCAGCAGGACTTGGCACCTGTCCACACTGCCAAAAGTACCAATACCTGGTTTAAATACAACAGTATCGCTGTGCTTGATTGGCCAGAAAACTCACCTGACCTTAACCCCATAGAGAATCTATGAGGTATTGTCAAGAGGAAGATGAGAGACACCAGACCCAACAATGCAGACGAGAAGAAGGCTACTATCAAAGCAACTTGGGCTTCCATAACCCCTCAGCAGTGCCACAGGCTGATCGCCTCCATGCCACGCTGCATTGATGCAGTAATTGATGCAAAAGGAGCCCCGACCAAGTATTGAGAGCATTTACTGAACATACATTTCGGATTTTAAAATCATTTTTCAAGCTGGTGTTATGAAGTATTCTAATTTACTGAGATAATGACTTTTGTGTTTTCATTGGCTGTAAGACATAATCATTAACATTAACAGATATAAACACTTGAAATAGATCACTCTGTTTGTAATGGCTCTATATAATATATGAGTTTCACTTTTTGTATTGAAGAATTGAAAGAAATTAACTTTTTGATCTTCTAATTTAGTGAGATGCACCTATACATCTCAAAATTTTGACTAACATAGATGCCGAGCTTGCCGCAAATACTCGGCTAGCACCCAAGCGTGCTCGCCGAAAGAGTTAACAATACATGCTCGCTCATCAGACCAAAGTAAATGATGCGCATTGAGCGATCTATACTAGATCACTCAGTTCACATAGGCTGCCATGGTTGTTGGCAGTGCAAGTTTTGTTTACACACGACGATGCACCCCCGAGAATGATTTTTTTTGCATTGAGCAAAAGATCATTTCACCCAATGAACGAGCATTTTGCTCATTTATTGGGCGATCAGCAGCCTGTTTACACTGCAAGATAATCGTGAAATGAGCATTTTAACAACGCTTGTTCACAATTATTTTGTAGTGTAAATGCAGCTTTACCCTTTTAATTCCTACGAAAGCAGTAAGGCTGTACTGACTTGTTCACACACTGCTTCTGCATTAAATAACAGTATATCTTGTAATGCATTCTTGTTCATTTGAGGTTGTATTTACCTAATTTTAAGGATCATATTTTTTTTTAAAACCATAAAATAGACTGAGACAGCTTGAGCCTATTTTTTAAAAATCCTGGACAGCCCTTTTAAAGGTCATGGATACATTTGGAATAGAAAAAAAAACACACTTTTACATATTGTAGTGGTTACTTTTAGTTTATAAAATTCCACTAGGCTACAGTCTCCAATCTTTATTTCCTCAATTATTTTTATATCCCTGGATGTGCAGCCTGATCCAAGTTTCAGATTTTTCTATTGTGAAACTGTCCCTCCCAGTAATATATATTGTATGTGAGGTCTGTGTGAATCCAGGTTGCTGCTGTCTTCATTAGCTTATTTATCGGCACACCAATTCTGCACTTATTTCCTCTTCATGTGCTTTCCATCTTTTCTACAGCCTGTTTTCTCTGCCCTTTTTAAGACTGTACATGCTTTCTTCCCTGTCCACATTGTGTAGATCTGTGTATTGCCTACTAAACCCTCTCTGATGCTATTTCTAACACTTAGAGAGGGGATGAAAGAGATGAGGGAGCTGTCAGAACTGAGAAGGAGTCATGGCAGATTTGTAACATTTTTGCAGATCGTTCAGCTAGATGGAGGACTTACACTCTACAGCGAAAAATGAGAGAACTTTTTAATGAAGATTCTTTAGAAAGATGATTTAACTTTGCATGTAAAAAGCAAATGAACAATAAAAAAAATGTGTAAAAGTATTTATAGCTGTTAAACCAATTCTATAATATATTCTACTCCCTAATATCTATGCTAATAACTCAGCAGAAAAATATATTTATAAAACCAGAGGGCATGAAGCCTGTTTATGAGAAATGTTTGTTTGCTTTTCATACCGATCAATAGAATATTTTCATATGGATCAATAGTCCTTGCTAGAGACGTGATATGCATATGTTCCTCCGATGTAGCCCATATTCAGTGCAAACTGTATGAGTGACCCAAATCCTGAAGCCCTTCAGATCAGCACTATAGTATTTCACATTTATTCAAATATTCTACTAGAACCACGGTTCTTGTGTTTTTCATTACATGGGTCGGTTCGTGATGTGTTGAATAAAATATGCTAATTTATGCTGAAACATCCCACTGAAAAGAATAATACCATGAGTAAATCTTACAGTAGCAATTTATGGGAAGACAGTTACCGGTTATGGCAGCATGGAAACACATCTTGTCCTTTCCCATGATGTTCTCTGTAAGAGGTGGTCTCAGGAGCTGGGTAGGACACACAAGTGGGCATGTCATAATATATAAAAGTAAGGCTTAGATGAACGCAGCAAATGATGCCCGGCCGACTGTGATGTCACCTCTCTGCTAGAGGAGCAGATGTAATGTCATGTTAACTTGTCTCCTGGATTATCCAAGCATAAAAAGCTTCAGAAATTGATTTACAACCAAGGATTATGTGTTTTATTTTTGTATAGTTTAATGTACTTTAGACCCCGGTCACAGTAGTGTCATCATTTCTGAGCCACATTACTTTTGATGGATTCTTTTCAAACTAAGCAGTGTGTGCAGAGTGGCAGGATGTCATTGATCTTGGTGGTCATTTCAATCAGACATTTGTTCCTGATCTACTCCTGTAGTGTTGCCTCAATTACACATAACTGCACCCTGCTCCTGTAGCAGTGGTTAAATTGTCAGTGTTGTTTTTTTTTACAAACCTTTGATAAAGCAATATAAACAAACATAATAAACTTTGTAATATATCTTATCACAGAGTTATTTGTTTCTGTCTTCACTTATGAGCCACTTCTACTCCCTTCACCTCCTGAACTCATCATCATATTACAGCTGCCTATTGAGGTCTACATGGAGGTGAAGGAGAAGGGAAGATCAGAAGGAGAAAGGCACAGACACATACATAGTGCTGCTTTCTAGTGAGTGTTTTTGTCACCCCAGTGCTGGATGAACAGGTACATCACTCAGTAGTGCTATATAATGTCCTTCACGCTGCTGCTGCTTCTGAACAGGAGGAAAGGAATATGTCATGTATGTGTGTACTTTGTATGGGAGACATCTTAGTATCTAGCTTCCATAGTAGTCTACTAAAAAAAACTAGAAAACTTGAAAAATAGATAGAAATTGCAAATGTGAAACTCATAAAAATGCAGTATACAACTCTCATAACGTCCAGAAACAAGTATACACAAGATAAATAATTATGTGTATTCACCTGAAGTGACAGGTGTGCTTTAATGGGGTTGTGCCATCATATACCATGTAGTTAATGCTGCAGAAATCATGTAAAGAAATACTTTTATAATTTAAACCTATTAAAAATGATGCCCCATTCTAAAGATATGTACCTATAAATTTTTCTCCATAGTGTAAGTATTACTGGCTGCTATGTCCATCTAACCCTCTCTTCTCGTAGCTGAGCATGCGCAGTTCCCTCTCCCTTTGAAATGGCCACCTCCGCCATTCAGGAGGATCCCTCCACCTCAGCATGCCAGATCTCATCCAGCTGACTGAAAGCTGTTAGGTGCAGGAAGCTTCTAAAGTCATTGTTCTTCCTGCCCCTTCTTTTTAATGGTGGGCACTAAATCAGTAATGGAGTGCTTGTCTTCTTAATCGCTGCTGCAAGTGCAGAGCGCAGCAGTTGTGGTGAGTTTATCATTTGGTTGCTGCACTCTACATAGGCAGCGTTCGAGATGACAAGGAGTTTTGTCCGAGAGTTCTGACATCTCGATCACTGCCTTTACAGACTGCAGCAACCAGATGACAAACTCATCACATCTATTACTTTCTGAACCACCAGCAGCAATTGAGATGACAAAGCACTGAATGCTTTACGAATTCAGCTCCCCCTCTACTTCCGCTGGTCAGCTGTCCCTCTTTCTCCACAGCTCTTCCATTGATGATAATGCATCTCCTGCTTTCCACCTCTCTACCCACAGCTTTCCTGTGGGGAACTGAATTAGTAAATCATTCAGCTGTATATACAGAATGCAACAGTTGAGATGCGTTTGTCACCTGATTGCTGCACTCTGCACAGGCAGCGACCGAGATGACAAAACTCCTTTTACTCCTTTTACTGAGAGCACTATCACTTCAGCTACTGTCTTTGTAAAGAGCAGCAACCAGATGACAAACGCATTACAATTGCTGTTATTTGTTTAGGCAGCAGCGATTGAGAAGGTAAAGCACTTACTGAATGTTTTACCTCAGTTTACCTTCAACAGCTCCTCGGCTCCCCAGTTCTCCTTTCACAGGTCATTGGCTCCCTAGCTGTCCTTCCAGAGCTCCACAGTACTCTTTCAACAGCTCTCCAGCTCTTCTTCCACAGCTCCTTGACTTCCCAGCAATCTTTCACAGCTTCTTGGCTCTTCAGCTCTCTTTTCACAGCAACTAGGATTGCCAGTTCTCTTTCCACAGTTTCTCGGCTCCTCAGTTCTCCTTCCACATATCCTCGGCTACCCAGCTTTTCTGCCACAGGGTTAGGACAAGGATGAAGTTGAAGCCCTCATACACATTAAGCTAATGTCTATT
This sequence comes from Phyllobates terribilis, assembly GCF_046119375.1. NCBI lineage: Eukaryota > Metazoa > Chordata > Amphibia > Anura > Dendrobatidae > Phyllobates > Phyllobates terribilis. Next base: position 178,655,509 of record NW_027362761.1, on the reverse strand, counting down.
GAACCTCCTGATATTGGAGGCAGTAGCGGACAGAAATATAAAAGGGCCCCTGTGCAATACATAGGTCTTTGCAGTCCTTTAGCTTTTAATAATGTACAATCACAATTCCAACTGCTTTGGAGGTGGTAATGGGTCCTCTTACCACTTGTGTGAAGAATGATGATTTTTCTGCAACCTTAAAAATCATGTCACCTGATGAATGTTTTTACTTGTTCATTGGGTGATTGGTGGTCTCTAACAGGTTTTCCTCCAGGATTTCCCTGTATTTAGCTCCATCAATCTTCCCATCAATTCTGATCAGCTTCCCTGTCCCTGCTGAAGAAAAGGATCCCCACAGCATGAAGCTGCCACCACCATGTTTGACGGTGGGGATGCTGTTTTCAGGGTAATAAGCAGTGTTTGTTTTCCACCACACATACAGTGGCATGTAAAAGTTTTCGCACCCCTGGTCCAAATTACTGTTATTATGAACAGTTAAGCAAGTTGAAGATGAAATGATCTCTAAAAGGCTTAAAGTTAAAGATGACACATGTCCTCTGTATTTTAGAGAAAAAAAAAATATTGTCATTTTTTACATTTTAAAAACTTACAAAAAGGAAAATGAGCTGATGCAAACGTTTGCTCACCCTTGGAGATTTGTGTGCTCAGATAACTTTGACCAAAGTTTCAGACCTTAATTAGCCTGTTAGTGTTATGACTTGTTCACTATCATCGTTAGGAAAGGTCAGGTGATGCAAATTTCCCAGCTTTATAAAAACCCAGCCTCCTCTAACTTTGTACCAAAAAACAGCAGCCATGGGTTCTTCTAAGCAGCTGCCTAGCACTCTGAAAATGAAAATGGTGAAGGCCGACAAAACAGGAAAAGGCTATAAGAAGATAGCAAAGCGTTTTCAAGTTGTCCTTTCCTCAGTTCGAAATGTAATTAAAAAATGGCAGTTAACAGGAACAGTGGAGGTCAAGATATGGTCTGGAAGACCAAGCAAAATTTCAGTGAGAGCTGCTCGTAGGATTGCTAGAGAGGCAAATCAGAGCCCCCGCTTGACTGCAAAAGACCTTCAGAAAGATTTAGCAGACTTTGGAATTAAGTTACATTGTTCTACTGTTCAGAGACACCTCCACAAATATGGCCTTCATGGTAGAATCTTCAGAAGAAAACCTCTCCCGCGTCCTCACCATAAAATTTAGCCCATTTTTCTTTTTGTAATTTTTAAAATGTAAAAAATGAAAATACATATATATTTTTGCCTAAAATACAAAGGAAATATGTCACCTTTAACTTTAGGCCTTTTAGAGATCATTTAATTTTCAACTTGCATAACTGTTCCCAAGAACAGTAATTTAGACCAAGCGTGCCCAAACATTTACATGCTACTGTAGCATTTTGCACGTGTCCCCTACATGGCTTTTTGCAAACTGCAAATGGGACTTCTTATAGCTTGCTTTTAAAAAATGTATTTCTTCTTGCCATTTTTTCATAAAGGCCATATTTGTGGAGTATATGACTATTGTCTTTTGGACAAATTCTCCCACCTGATCTGTGCATCTCTGCAACTCATCCAGAGTGATCATGGGCCTCTTGATTGGTTCTCTAATTAGTGCTCTCTTTTCTTGGGATGTCAGTTTAGGCGGATGGCCATATCTTGGTAGGTTTGCAGTTATGCCATACTCCTTCATTTTTGGATGATGGATTGAACAGTGCCCCGTGAGATGTTTAGAGCTTGGACTATTTATTTATAACCTAATCTTGCTTTACTCTTCTCCACAACTTTATCCCTGATCTGTCTGGTGTGTTCCTTGGTTTTCATGATGCTGTTTGATTCCTAATGTTCTCGAACAAACCTCTGAGGCCTTCACAGAATAGCTGTAGTTATACTGAGAATAAATTACACACAGGTGGACTCAATTTACTAATTATGTGACTTCTGGAGTAATTTGGTCACTCAGGATTTTATTTAGGGGTATCAGACTACAGGGGGCTGAATACAAATTCATGTTACAATGTTCAGATTTATATTGTTAAAATAATTAGAAAAGCATGTATCATTTCCTTTACACTTCACAAATACTTGCTACTTTATGTTGGTATATCACATAAAATACCAATAAAATTAATTTAAGTATTTGGGTACAATGTGAAAGAATGTGGAAAGGTTCATGGGGCACAGGGTATGAATATTGTTTCATGACACTTTTTCACTTGAAAAAGGCTCATTGCCAGAGCCCAAACATTCTATACACTGGCTTAGGGTAAACACAATTAGCGTATTTTTCGGACTATGAGACACACTTTTTTCCTTCAAAATTTTGGAGTAAAGTGGGGTGTTTGTCTTATAGTCAGGTTAATACATTCCGGCTGTGGATGTGAGGTGTGGGGGGTGGCGGCGGAGGAGAGGGTCACAGGCAGTAGCTGGCTGCTGCAGCTATCTCTTGTGCCCACTGCTAAAGAAAATGAATATTCACTCCTCTCCACGCCCATGGGAGTAGAGAGAAGTGAATATTCATTCTCTTTAATAGCTCGCACAGTGTGAGTTCGCAGCTGCCGACTTTTGCTGCAGCTCGGCGATCCTGTGTGCCCGATATTAAAGAGCATGAATATTCACTCCTCTCCATGCTTGGGACTATGGGTGTGGAGAGGAGTGAATATTTAGTTTCTTTAGCAGCGGGCACACATGATCACCAAACCGCAGCAGGAGCCGCGGCTGAGACTGACAGTGTGCGCGCTATTAAAGAAAATGAATATTCACTCCTCACCACGCCCATAGTCCCGGGGGTGGAGAGGAGTGAATATTCCAGCAGCTGACCTCTTCATGTGGGGGCTCATGGCAGTGACATCATGCTCTGCTCACAGGTTGAGATCAGCTGCTGCAGGAGACAGGACACAGCGCTGGAGCAGAGGGAAGGAAAGTGAATAGAATAGTTTATTTTTTTCATGTGTGCAGTGATGGCTGGCCATGCATACCAGGATGAGGATGGGGACCATGGATACCAGGATGGGGATGGGGGCATGCATACCAGGATGAGAATGGGGGACCATGCTTACCAGGATGGGATGAGGGGCCATAGATACCAGTTTGGGGGGGCCATGCTTACCAGGATGGGGATGGGGGGCCATGGATACTATGATGGGGATGGGGGGTGCCATGCATACCAGGATGGGAATAAGGGGACCATGCATACCAGGATGGGGATGGGTGGACATGCATACTAGGATGGGGAGGAGGGGGCCATGCATTCCAGGATTGGGAGGAGGGGACCATGCATACCAGGATGGGGATGAAGGGGCCATGAATTCCAGGATGGGAATGAGGGGGCCATGCATACCAGGATGTGGATTGGGGGGCCATGCATACTTGGATGGGGATGAAGGGGCCATGCATAATAGTATGGGGATGAAGGGGCCATGCATACTAACATGGGGATGAGGAGATCATTCATACCAGGATTGGGATGAGGGAGACATATATACCAGGATGGGGATGAGGGGGCCATATATACCAGGATGGCGATGAAGGGGCCATGCATACTAACATGGGGATGAGGAGATCATTCATACCAGGATGGGGATGAGGGAGCCATATATACCAGGATGGGGATGAGGGGGCCATATATACCATGATGGCGATGAGGGGGCCATGCATTCCAATATGGCAATGAAGGGGCCATGCATACCAAGATGGGGATGAGGAGACCATGCATACCAGGATGGGGATGAGGGAGCCATATATATCAGGATGGGGATGAGGGGGCCAGATATACCAGGATGGGGATGAGGGGGCCATGCATACCAGGATGGGGATGAGGGGGCCATGCATACCAGGATGGGGATGAGGGGGCCATGCATACCAGGATTAGGATGGGGGCCATATTTACCTGGATTGGGGGACATGTATACCTATATATATCAGGATGGGGGAGCATATATTCCAGGATGGGGACATATATATATATTAGGATGGGGGATATTACTATAGAATTGGGGGACATTACCCCTATAACAGTGTCAGCAGCAGACCTTCCCCAATAACAGTGCATCATGACCACATTTTTTGCTTACATTCTTTTTCCTATTTTACTCCTCTAAAACCTAGGTTCGTCTTATGGTCTGGTGCTTCTCATAGTCCAAAAAATACAGTATTCACTTTTTTTTAAATGGGAGTGCTGTTATTCTTCATTGTTTGTATTTTATAATACAGTGGTCCGGACTCTGTGGCAGCACCTGCACTTTTTGATTGGTGCTGCTGTATCCCATTTTTTCTGATATTATCTATCTATCTATCTATCTATCTATCTATCTATCTACAGTGAGTGAAATAAGTATTTAACACATCACCAATTTACTAAAATGAATATATTTCTAAAGGGGCTATTGACATGAAATTCTCACCAGACACATGGAAAAAGTATTGAACCCATGAAGAAAGAGAGGTGCAAAAAGCAATGGAAAGTCGTGACACCACCTGAAATCTATCAGTAATTAAAAACAATTCTGCCACTTAGTGAAAAATAATATCAGGTGGTTCAACTGATGGCCTATAAAAAGGTATCTTATTATCAAGGTGCTACACGAGAAACATCTCATAATGGTTAAAACCAGTGAGCTGTCACAAGACCTTTGCAACCTTATTGTTGCAAAACATACTGATGACATTGGTTACAGAAAAATTTCTAAACTACTGAAGGTTCCAGTGAACACTGTTGGGGCCATAATCTGGAAATGGAAGGAACACCATTTCACCTTAAACTGGCCACGACAGAGGAGTGAAAATAATTATTAAAAGAGTTGTCCAAGAGCCATTGTGGAGAGCTACAGAAAGACCTGGAATGAGCAGCTACAATTGTTTCAAAGAAAACAATAGGCAATGCTCTCAACCTCCATGTCCTGTATGCACACTCACCATGCAAGACCCCATTGCTGAACAAAAAGCATGTTCAAGCACATTTAAAGTTTGCTCAACAACATTTAGACAATCCTGTGAAATACTGGGAGAATATAGTCTGGTCAGATGAGACCAAAATTTATCTCTTTGGATGCCATAATACACAACATGTTTGGAGGCCCAAAGGAACTGCATATCACTCCAAAAACACCATGCCAACAGTGCAGTTTGGAGATGGGAATATCATGGTGTGTGGCTGTTTTTCAGCATTCAACACTGGTAAACTTCATGTAATTGAAGGAAGAATGAATGGACAAATGTACCGAGACATACTTGATAAAAATCTGCTGCTATCTATCAAGATGATGAAGATGAAAGGAGGGTGGATATTTCAGCAAGACAATGATCCAAAACACACAACCAAGTAAACTCTCAACTGCTTTCAGAGAAAGAAAATAAAGCTGCTAGAATGGCCCAGCCAATCACCTGACCCGAATCCAATAGAAAATTTATGAAAGGATCTAAAGCTCAGGGATCAACAAAAGAGCCTAAAAGTGCACACATTACGATTTGAAGAGTGTTTTTGTGGAAGAATGGTTCAACATCACACCTGAGCAATGCATGTGACTAGTTTCTCATCACCAACAAAGGCTTTTGTACAAAGTATTAAATACATTTCAGTAAGCGTGTTCAATACTTTTTTCCTGTGTCATTTCTCATTATTACACATAAGTTAATTCATGGACATCTATGGTTTGAATTCTTTGCCTGTGTGGATTGGATGGGTTGTTACTGACATCTGATGAGAACTTCATATTAATAGCGCCTTTACAAATATATATTCACTTAGAAAATTGGTGACATGTTCAATAGTTATTCCACCCGTTGTATATACGCACACACATATTTAAGCATATGATGACAAAGAGACAGTGGAGCATTTTTGATAGGAGAAATAATAAGTGCACACACCATTTTTAGAAAGTAAAAAAGTTTACTATGAAGCTGGAATGTAGTAGGGGACTATTTGACCACTACAGTGGGGAAGGAGACTATAGAGGCAGTGAAGCTGCAGATGAGCCAATGAAGGAGTGGTACCTGCTGTTACTTGCGCTTTCTTCTAATCCCTCCCACAATTTTTCTGTATGACACAAACACAAATTTTAATCAAGTTATCCACTTTAAACATTTTTTGTGAACATTTATACCTGTTTAGCAGCTTTTAACAGCAAAGTGTGTCGTGGCCCTTTGACTCTTGATTATGGATTCTTGAAAACAAGTAGGATCTACCGAACGCTTCATGGCATGAAATCAAGCAGGTGCTGGATCTATTCATACATTTTTGGTCGATATTGACATTGTTGTATGTGTATAGTGAAAATTTCCCTACACGTCTCCATAAACGTTCTTAAAATCAGCTGATCATACAGACAATAAAATATACTCTAGCCCAAGCACACACTGCATTCTGCAGGTCTACCAGAAAATATACTTGTTCCATTAAAATAAGAAAAATATACAGTACAGACCAAAAGTTTGGACACACCTTCTCATTTAAAGATTTTTCTGTATTTTCATTTTCTTTGTAGCGCTTGATGGTTTTTGCAACTGCACTTGGGGACACTTTCAAAGTTTGCCCAATTTTTCGCACTGACTGACCTTCATTTCTTAAAGTAATGATGGGCACTCATTTTTCTTTACTTAGCTGCTTTTTTCTTGCCATAATACAAATTCTAACAGTTTATTCAGTAGGACTATCAGCTGTGTATCCACCAGACTTCTGCACAACATAACTGATGGTCCCAACCCCATTTATAAGGCAAGAAATCCCACTTATTAAACCTGACAGGGCACACCTGTGAAGTGAAAACCTCTTGAAGCTCATCAAGAGAATGCCAAAAGTGTGCAAAGCAGTCATCAAAGCAAAAGGTGGCTACTTTGAAGAACCTAGAATATAAGACATATTTTCAGTTGTTTCACACTTTTTTGTTAAGTATATAATTCCACATGTGTTAATTCATAGTTTTGATGCCTTCAGTGTGAATGTACAATTTTCATAGTCATGAAAATACAGAAAAATCTTTAAATGAGAAGGTGTGTCCAAACTTTTGGTCTGTACTGTATATACAATATGCAGCATCTCCTGGCAGCTAATAATGCTAAGATCATCACGGTCTGGTATTTAAACCTAAAAAGTTCTCTCATTCATTGCCTGAAAGTTAGTGAACCGCTCACAGTGCAATTCAGGTATCTTTTTCTGTTCGACCTCTGTTTCTTTTTCTCTGGTCACTGCTTTATGCCTCTTGAATCTTTGCCTTTTGGACCCTTCCTGTCCTTGCTCCTGGCTGTCCCTGACTTTGTTCCTGACAAGTCCCTTGTATATTAAGACTAGTACTTGACCATACATCTGGTGGTGTTCCTTGACCACATTTCAGCTCCTGGCCATCCTCCTAATTTCAGTGTTCTCCTTTCCAGCTCCTTGAAGTGCCTCTAATGTCCATCGCCCTGGTGCCAGCTCATGGTATGGCCATGTCCTTTTGTAAAGGACATATTGATACTCATGCTAGAGCAACTCCATTTTGTCTACTCGCTTTAAAATCATGTTATTATCACTTCTTGCATAACATACATTCTTTCTTTCTCTTCCCATAGAATTTATCTCACACTAACCTTTTCTCAAGAGAACATTTTGTCAGACACTCTGTTATCTAACTTCTTGTTTAGGCCAAGTTTGACCTTGTAAAATTTCCATAGTGCTTCAAACTAACAATGATAATATGACCATATATGTGTTTTCCGTAATAATTATACTAACATCAGTCAGCCAATAGTATTGTAGTATGGCTGTAGAGTTGATCGGCTATTTGATATACTCAAAACAATATAAAATGCTAAGCAAAATAATCGGGATCAGAGATTCTTTGAATCCTCCCAATACAGAACATTGTTTCCGTTTGGTTTTCTGTGGATTGCAATCAACATAATAATTTAATAATTTGACACTCACTTGGTCAACCGTGAAGGGTTATTGCCCTCCCTTAACACTTTGTGTCCTCATTCCTGATGCCAGATCCTGGCTGAGTCCCTCGTGCCCATGTCCCAGGCTGGTCCTATCACCAGGTTTGTACCTGGTCACTGTTCCTGGAATCTCATAGTATAATTCGTAATCGGTTCCTGGATGTGTCCATGGTGTCTCCTAGTCTGACCCTGGACTGCTTCTGAACATTATTCCTGGTAGTCTCGTAAAACTGATGAAATGTAGTCCTCTGTATAACCCCACCCCTATCACTGATTGGCAGCTTTCTGCCAATGTACAGTGTAGACAAAAAGCTGCCAATCAGTGGTATGGGCGGGGTTATGCAGAGCTCAGCATTCAGAGAACAAGAAGATCTGCAGCAGATAAAAGTTTGTAATCAAAACTGCAGCAAGCAGCCCAGTAAGTGATACATAGCTAGAATCAGGGTCTTAACCTCTAACTCATGCTGCTCCCAGATGGGGTAGCAAAAACCTGGCGACAGATTCTTTATAAGGGCAGGAATACTATAGTCTATGCTCATTCAAATATCAAAATTATACAGCCATTCTAACATTGATTTTAAATGAGCTGCTGCTTTAAGGTAATTGTTTTCTTTGAATAGGTTTTATAGCATCACTGAGACAGGATGAAGTAGATGTCTGGCCTCTAGGACACCACTGATTCTTGTTGGGAACAAGTGGGTAAAAATCTGTGGACACTCTCTATTTAAATCCCTGTGTGAAAATAATTCAATTTTCCTCTAAATGAAAAATAGCACAGTGTAGACTATAAAATAGCTGGCAGAGAAAATATACAAAATGAATATGTCGAGCTTGAATGACATGTTTACGCTATGTGTTTCTCCAGGCTTTTCTCGTTTCTCTCCACTGAACATTACACAGAAGCATCTGCAAAATTTCAATTCCCAAGAAAATTCGCATTTTAAATAGAAAAGACAAAAAACACTTTCACAGCCTGGCAGGTACCAATTATACACAAGCACTTTAGTTCTATTATTGAGACATTTTAGCTTCATAGCTTGAAACATCATGAAATAATTTCAAAACTTTGCTACCAGTGCATTGTATGTCAGCCTAAATTGGCATTACTGCCTTGAAGAACCACGCAGTATTCTGAACGTTAAATGGATGCTCCAGGAATAGAAAAAACAAAATAACTAAAGGAATTGAAAAAAAATAAAATACTAAAGTTATAAATAAATTCCTATTTACAGTTAAACAGCAAATCACAATTGTTTTGTCCAGGGAGGAAATCATTATAGAATTAAAATGGCTTATGAATTGTTTAAAAAAACTTGTCCTAGAATATCAGGACAGGTGCCTGTGAGCATGTGCAGTAGGGCTCCACTACCCCTTTATATGAAGAAAGTTGTGCTCCCAGTGGATATCCTGATGTAACACTAGAAATACCATCGGTGCTGAGGTAAGAATAGGCCGCTCACATTGTAAATATCTTTAATTTCTAATACTGGAGATACCAGGGATGTTGAGTTAAAGAGAGGCCAATCACACTGCAGTCCACCCTGTCTGTCTGTTCTAATATTGAAGATACCAGGGGTGCTGAGGTAACAAGAGGCTGCTCACACTGCTGTCCACCCTATCTTTCTGTTCTAATAATTGAGATACCAGGGGTGCTGAGGTAAGTAGAGGTTGCTCTCACTGCTGTCCACCCTGTCAAACTGATCTAATACTAGAGATACCAGGGGTGCTGAGGTAAGAAGATACCACTCACACTGCTGTCTACCCTGTCTTTCTGATCTAATATTGGAGATATCAGGGGTGCTGAGGATAGAATATGCTGTTAAGACTGCTATGTATCTGGTCTTTATGATCTAATACTGGAGAAACCAGGGGTGCTGAAGAAGAAGAGGATGCTCACACTGTTGTCCACCCTGTCTTTCAGATCTAATACTGGAAATACCAGGGGTGCTTAGATAAGAAGAGGCAGCTCACACTGCTGTCCATACTGTCTTTCTGATATAATATTGGCAATACTAGGGGTGCTGGGGTAAGAAAAGGGTGCTTACACTGTTGTCACTCTGTCTTTCTGATCTAATACTTACTGGAGAAACCAGGGGTGCTAAAATAATCAGATTCTGCTCACACTGCTGTCCACCTTGTCTTTCGGATGTAATAATTGAGATACAATGGATGCTGAGGTAAGAAAAGGCTGTTCACACTGCTCTCCTCATACTTGCAAGTCCCTACTCTAAAATTAAAAACAGCGGTGATTATGACGACCCTTGACGTGTGGGTTGCGAGCTTGCCTATTTTGCCCAAAATATCGACCAATACCTCATGTAATGTATTTATCTTATACATTATGTTTAATTTTTTTATTGCACATTTTTCCATTTTGCAGGATGCAGCCAGGCCCTTTAGTGTTAGCTAAGTGAATTAGGGTGTCTGTCTTGGGGGGTGGACGTATATAGTACTGGAGAGCCTCCCTGATTAAAAATTATGGGTGCATTAATAGGATGTAAGCCACATACAGTGCATTACGTGTATCCTTGTGACTGGCGTCCTACACAAGCCCCATCTGTGTATATTTTTAATACTACACAGCCACCCCCTCCATGAATTGGTAGGTAGTGAGTGGCTGCTGCATCTGTATTTTGCACCTGAGCTGTCCCGCCTTTATTATGGGGGTCTGCTGCATCCTGGTAGTCCACTGGTAATCTGACCTGATGTTGGTAAGGCTGCTTTCTTTTCTGTGATGTTTTTGGAATTTTGGTGAGCCATAGTGGACACCAGTCTTAATGAAGCGCTCGCTGGAGTACACTAACCTGATTCATTAAGTGGTGTTCACAGAATTAGGTGCCTGATACCTAGCATGCATTGTACCAAGAATTTTACGCCAACCGGGGACTGGCGTATATTTGTGGAGTAAGTTACACTTTAATGGCACTACTTATTATGCATTTGATGGGCGGACGTGACCATGCCATGTCCTGCCCATGCCATGACCATATTGGTGTAGCTGACTGGGACTGGCGTGTAAATACCAAAAGTAGCAATATTTTTGTGCAACTACCGAGTTGAGCAAAAAAATGATAACCTATTGGTGTTTATGCCAGATTTATGGCGTAAGCAACCGTAAAGGGCTGTTCCAAAACTAATATTGATTTTCATCCTAAATGTCTATCTCTTTATTGTAGTAATCTAATCTCTTTAATTAAAAAGTCCCTACTATTCCCTCTCTAATCTAACTAACTGCTGTATTTTTTTTTTTACCTACTTCCATTCTGATGACGTTTTGCTGGAGAATCTCCAGTGCATGCTGGAATACTCAAACGGGACGTCATCAGGGGTCACTGCCACAGCCTCAGCCCCCTCCCTGAACCGAAGTGTCATCAGTGACGCCCGTTTCAGGGGCTGGGCTAGTACCTGCTTTACGGAGCATGAGTCAGTTGTCAATCTGATGTATGCTCAGTATGAGTTCCTTTGTCATTGTGCGATATTCTTTTCAATGTGCAGTGACAGTGCGCTCCTTCGCTGGCTCTAATGAGAAGCGACGAGCCAACAAGAGTGAGCACTGTCAGTGCGCTTTTTAAAGAAAGAACATGGTGAGCAAAGACCAGCACCGTCCCCACAAGTAACGTCTGTTATTGATGCAAAGTGTTTTCAATTGTAGGAGACTGATGGATAGGTCTAGTTACATGCTTTTCCACAAGCAGCCATTTCGTAGACAAGAACTCTGTGCAGTCTGTGGAAGACTACAGGACACTAACAAGAGCAGGTGGGAACATTGTGATAATTATATATTAGTAAGTGCCACAAAATCCAGTCCCCAAAACAAATGTTAAAATAAAGATAAAGTGGTCAACCATTTTAATGAATTATTTTATTTAAAATATATACAACCAGTGTTCTAGCCCATAGATGTATTCACAATACTGCTGATTGTTATGTGAAACAATCAATAAGCTTGCCATCCCAAACAATGTAGCTGAGTTCCAATAATGCAAAAGGAATTTTTTTTCTTTTCTTTTATAAGTAAATCTCAGATTAATGCACATTAAAGTATTAAGCATTTTTTTATTTATCTATCTATCATAAAAAAAAGAGGAAAAAAAGAAAAAGAGCAGCACAAGCAAACAACTTGTAAATGGGTGGGTGCCCGTCCTCCAGGTAAATACCAAACCTTCTTACATATGAAAAAAATAGTAGAAGCAGCACTCCAGAAATAGATGATTTATTAGCTCAGCAAGAGCTGTGGCAACGTTTCGGCTGAATACAGCCTTTTTCAAGCAAAGTTAATTTATTTTAATTCTACTACAATAAATATCTAACAAAATTAATACAAGTTATATTTTATTCCCAAATTCTCTTCCCCCTTTTTTCCTTCCCTATTAATCTCTACCATGCTTCACTGTGGGTATGATGCTCTTTTGAGTGCTGGCTCTGCGGCAAACACATCTTTTGGAACTATGGCCAAAAAGTTCAACCTTGGTCTCATCAGATCAAAACACGTTTTAACACATGCTTTTGGTAGACTTGATATAGGTTTTGGCAAAACATAGTCTCTCTTGGATGCTTTTCTTTGGAAGAAAAGGCTTCTGTCTTGCCACTCCACAAGCCAGACCAATGAATAATACCTGACATTGTTGTCATGTGCGGTACACAACCAGTACTTGACAGCAATTCCTGTTGTATGCCTTTTGGCAGCCTCCCGGACTAATTTTCTTCTCGTCTTTCCATCATTTTTTGAGGAATGTTCATTTCCAGGCAATGTCTTTATGCAAAATTTAAGCCATTTCTTGATGATGGTCTTAACAGTGTTCTATGGTTTTGTGGATTTTTTGTAGATGTAGATTTTGTACAGATTATGGGTGACATTAAAGGTGGAGAAAGTTCTAAAATGATTCTTTCTGGTATGATTTACTTTTACATGACAAAAACCAGGCATTTTAGACTTTTTATATCCTCTGCATCTATCTATCTATTGTAAGGCAGCACTAGTCATCATAATGGGGGTTACTCGCTGCACCGGGTAAATTAAGCACACGTGCAATGTCCTTCCGGTATTTCTCAATTCAGCAGTTTATTATTGCACTTCATAAACCGCAGTTCACACATATAAAGTCCACGAGCCTTTCCAGTGGCTGCTATGCCCACTTGGCTCCAGGTAAACTATAACAGTTGGCTTCAGCAAACGATAACAATGTCCATATATCACAATGTCCATATAACGTACCGCTTTTACCTTTTGCAGGGTCTTAACGGTTCCAGGTTTAGTTTGCCACCACTTTCACTTTTAGGCTTCCCAGGTGGGGGTCTCCAGCCCTCGTACCTTCGAAGGCTACTGGTATGTTTTCACTCACATCCAGTCTGCGCCTTTCAGGACTCTTGTATGCCAAGCCGGCTCTCCCTCAAAAGGTCACTGGCATCCACGCACAGGATCCAGGCTCGACCTTTCAGGCTGCCAGGCTTCACTCTCGGCCTCACACGAACGGTGTCCCACACACATGGGGAACAGGCCTCATGCCTCTCACAGAACACACCTGTCTCCCATCAAGCAGGGTTTATATATGCATCCCGTGCACACACACACACACACACACACACATACTGACAGGACCTTGCTGATGTCACAGTCATGTGGTCAGACAGACATTCTGTGCGTGCAGGACCTGTGCTATGTCACAGTCATGTGACCAGTCACCTGAGGGGGAAGGTACATGGTCAGGAAAAACACATCCTGGACCATTACCGTAATGCCAGCAAGTCGCTGCATTACACTATCTATCTATCTATCTATCTATCTATCACATATCTATCTATCTATCTATCTATCTATCTATCTATCGTGTAGGGCCTTCTAGACAATGTTCCAGTTGTCATACAGATACATACAAAAAAGAAAGGCGGGCAGCACTCCAAGTTGTGAAAAAAAAGATGAGGACTTTATTAGAGCATCAGATGTGGCAACGTTTAGGCTGAAAACAGCCTTTTTCAAGCAGTGTGCATAAGCAAGTACATGGTATATATAACAGACAATGTGCATAATACAATTATTTATCAATTAACATGATTAAATATGTTACAGTGATATTACATTAAAAGTTAGTATAATAAAGTGACATGCACAGTACAAAAGAAACATTAATTTATAACATACCATATATTATATAATTTTCAAAACTCCATAAGATTAAGTGCATTGTGCTTTAATTACTATATAATGTGCACCTGTGTGTAATTATTGATGGGAGCATAACTCAAACATATATTTACTATATTTAATTAAAGCAGGTCATTAGCGTCGTGTTACGGCGTCCGGAAATACACCACTGCGCATGTCTTTGCGCATCACAAGGAGCCTCAGCGATCATTATCCCGCAGTGTCTAGTAAGACTCCCACACATGCGCACTAACACTTATCGTTAGCGGTCGCCATCTTAGATTGTTATTATTATTTATTATTATAGCACTATTAATTCCATGGCGCTTTACATGTTTAAAAGGGGTATACATAGCAAACAACAAGTACAACATATTTGAACAAAAACAAGTCAGCGACTGGTACAGGAGGAGAGAGGACCCAGCCTGCGAGGGCTCACAATCTACAAGGGATGGGTGAGGATACAGTAGGTGAGGGTAGAGCTGGTCGTGCAGCAGTATGGTGGAGAGAGGGTTACTGCAGGTTGTAGGCTTGTCGCAAGAGGTGGGTCTTCAGGTTCCTTTTGAAGGTTTCCATGGTAGGCGAGAGTCTGATTTGTTGGTGTAGAGAGTTTCAGAGTAGGGGGATGCACGGGAAAAATTTTGTATGCGATTGTGGGAAGAGGAGATAAGAGAGGAGTAGAGAAGGAGATCTTGTGAGGATTGGAGGTTGCGTGCAGGTAAGTACCGGGAGACTAGGTCACAGATGTATGGAGGAGACAAGTTGTGGATGGCTTTATATGCCATGGTTAGGGTTTTGAACTGGAGTCTCAGGGCAATGTGGAGCCAGTGAAGGGATTGACAGAGAGGAGAGGCCGGGGAATAGCGGGGGGACAGGTGGATTAGTCGGGCAGCGGAGCTTAGGATAGATTGGAGGGGTATGAGAGTGGTAGAAGGGAGGCCACAGAGCAGGAGGTTGCAGTAGTCGAGGCGGGAGATGATGAGTGCATGCACTATTGTTTTTGCAGATTCGTGGTTGAGGAATGTGCGGATGCGATAAATATTTTTGAGCTGGAGTCGGCAGGAAGTGGAAAGGGCTTGGATATGAGGTTTGAAGGAGAGATCAGAGTCAAGGGTTACCCCTAGGCAGCGAGCTCACGGTACTGGGGAGAGTGGACAGAGTTGAGCGAGATGGTGGAAAGATGATGAATTCAGTTTTATCCATATTAAGTTTTAGGAATCTAGCAGAGAAGAAAGATGAAATAGCGGACAAGCAATGTGGGATTCTGGTTAGTAAGGAGGTGATATCATGTCCAGAGAGGTAGATCTGTGTGTCATCAGCATAGAGATGATACTGAAAGCCGTGAGACTCTATGAGCTGTCCCAAACTGAAGGTGTAGATGGAGAAGAGCAGGGGTCCTAGAACTGAGCCTTAGGGAACACCAACAGAAAGGGGGCGAGGTGTGGAGGTGGTGTGTGAGTGGGAGTCGCTGAATGTCCGGTCTGTTAGGTATGAGGAGATCGAAGATAGGGCCAAGTCTCTGATGTAGAGAGATAAGAGAGAGTGTAGTAGGAGGGAATGGTCTACTGTATCAAAGGCAGATGACAGGTCCAGAAGGAGAAGGACAGAGTAGTGTCCCTTGGATTTGGCAGTCAGTAGGTCATTGGTGACTTTAGTCATGGCAGTTTCAGTAGAATGGTGCAGTCGGAAGCCAGATTGGAGGTGGTCAAAGAGGGAGCAGGATGAGAGGTGGGAGGACAGCTCAAGATGGGCGTGTTGTTCCAAGTGATATGGGGCAATAGCTAGATAGAGAGGAAGGGTCAATGGATGGCTTTTTGAGGATGGGTGTGATCGAGGCATGTTTGAAGCATGAGGGGAAGACACCAGTTGCTAGTGACAGGTTGAAAAGGTAGGTTAGGGTTGGGATGAGGTGGGACGGCATTGGGTCAAGTTCGCATGTGGTGAGATGTGACTTGGAGAGTAAAGAGGAAAGTTGATCTTCCGTGATGGTGGAGAAGCTGGTTTTGGAGGCGGAGAGTTGAGTAGATATAAGGAGGGACTGTGGGGACTTATGGCAAAAGCTTTGTCTGATGGTGTCAATCTTCTGCTTGAAAAATGAGGCAAAGTCTTCAGCTGAGATGAGTGGAGAGGGAGGAGGTGCTAGGGGATGGAGGAAAGAATTGAAAGTACTGAATAGCTGTTTAGGGCAGTGAGACAGGGAGGATATGACAGATGAGAAGTATGTTTGTTTTGCTGTAGCGAGTGTGGATCTGAAAGTAGTGAGGGCTTGTTTAAATGCGATGATGTGCTCGTTGGAGTGGGACCTTTTCCACCTTGGCTCAGCAACCCTGGAAACCCGTCTTAGTTCTTTAGTCAGGCTGGTGTGCCAGGGTTGCTTGTTGATTGTGCGAGCTTTGATATATATGAGGGGGGAGACCGATTCAAGAGCTGCAGCGGTTGTGGCGTGTGTAGTTTGAGGTGTTTGAGATTTCTGCGAGGGTGTGCAAGTTTCTGGATGTGGGATTGTGGACCTGGAGAGGAGAGGGAAGAGAATGTAAGTTGTGGTCAGAAAGAGGGAGAGGAGAATTAGAGAGGTTGGATAGGGAACAGAGGCGGGTGAAGATGAGGTCCAGAGTGTGGCCATCTTTGTGAGTGGGGAATGAAGACCATTGCGCAAGGCCAAAGGAGGAAGTGAGGGATAGAAGCTTAGAGACAGATGGGTGGGTAGTGTCAATGGGGATGTTGAAGTCGCCCATTATGATAGTGGGGATGTCAGTGGAAAGGAAGTGACGTAGCCAGGTGGTGAAGTGGTCTGAGAAGGTGGTGGCTGGCCCTGGGGGGCGGTAGATGACAGCCAGTTGGAGGTTGGAGGGGGAGTAAATGCGCACACAGTGCACTTCAAAAGAGGGGAGAGTAATGGAGGGTGGCAGTGGGATATGTGAGAAGGAGCAGTTGTCTGACAGGAGAAAGCCAACTCCTCCACCATGCTTGCTGCTGAGGCGGCGTGTGTGGGAAAGGTGGAATCCACCATACGAAAGTGCAGCTGGTGAGGCTGTGTCAGAGTGGGTGAGCCAGATTTCGGTGATGGCGAGGAAAGAAAGTTTGTTAGTGATGAAAAGATCATGGATGTAGGAAAGTTTGTTGCAGACAGAGCGAGCGTTCCATAGAGCTCCTGTTAGGGGGACTGGGGAAGCGGGGGCTGGGAGGATGGGTATAAGGTTAGAGAGGTTGCGGAAATGTTTGCTAGATCTAGGATGAAAGGTAGAAGTGACTGTGGGGATGTGGTGGGGAGGGCCGAGATTTGGAGAGATATCACCAGTAGTGATGGGCGAGCACTAAAATGCTCGAGTGCTCGATGCTCGGGTCGAGCATATTGGAATACTCGGGTGCTCGACCCGAGCAACGAGCCCAAAGTAAGTCTATGGGAAACTTGAGCATTTTTCAGGCGACTCCCCCCGACGGTCTGCAGAGGGCCTAAAAATTGCCCAAATCAATGTGAACAGTGCTCAAATGACATGGGAACAGCATGAGGAAGACCCCTGGAAGCATTTCTGACTCCCAGGTCACTTCTGTCAACAACGTTGTCAGAGGTATTACGCCACTTTTACGGACTCACAATAAAACATACAAAAACAAAACCAAAATGGATTTTCCTGAGAAATATGTTATGGAACATACTTTACAGGGTAATGACTTGTATATAAAGCAAAATAAATAACCCCAAAAAAAAATACTCCTCCACACCTTGGGCTATGTTCACACTTAGCATTTTTGATGCATTTTTGCACTTTTGCATTGCTTTCAACCGTGACAAATGCATTCACCAGGAAATGTCATTTTAACATTTTACAACCTTATCTGGCCATGTGGTGTGTGAGATATCATCAGACACATCATGTTTTTTTTATGAAGGAGGGACTTTGAAAGTCACAAAGCCTATTTTTATAGGGCCATCAGGCGGCCTTTACTATTCTTAAATGGCCAGCAGTCGACCCTCGCTATTCTTAGAGAGCCATCAGCCGGCTATGTTTTATTGTTCCCATTACTAAAGAGTGGATCTCCTATACTGTTATTGCGTATGCAGTGAGTGGCAGGGCTGCCCAAAATTTGGACGCACCCCAATAACACTTTGAAAATTTGAACGCACCCCAATACCCCTTTGAAGAGACTTAGAGGAGGGACTCCTGAAAACAATGTTCCTATTATTAGGAAGTAGGTCTCCCATTGTGTTTGCCTATGCAGTGAATGCAAGGGTTGCCAAAAATTTGGAAGCACTCCAATGCCCCTTGGAAGAGACGTGGAGGTCAGAGGGCCTCCTGAAAACAATGATCCCATTATTAGGAAGTGGATCTCCCATTGTGTTTGCCTATGCAGTGAATGCAAGGGTTGCCAAAAATTTGGAGGCACTCCAATGCCCCTTGGAAGAGACGTAGAGGAGGGCCTCCTGAAAAAAAATGTTCCCATTAGTAGGAAGTGGGTCTCCCATTGTGTTTGCCTATGCAGCGAATGCAAGGGCTGCCAAAAATTGGGAGGCACTCCAATGCCCCTTGGAAGAGACGTGGAGGAGGGCCTCATAAAAAATGTTCTCATTAGAAAGGAGCGGGTCTCCTATACTTGTAATGCCCATGCACTAAGTGTATGGACTGACAAACATTTACCCCTGGGGGGTATACATGAAATACTGTCTAAAAAATTTTTTTACTGGCATCATAAACACCCTTTAAAAAATTATGTGGGTGTTGCATCACGGACCACGGTCATCCTGGTGATATGTTGGTGGAGGATGAGGAGAAGGAGGAGGACAAGAGCAAATAGCCAAAATCAGGAAGTGTATACCCATGTGTGGGTGTGAAGAGGTGCATGGGAATACACCTCCCAAAAAAAGACACTGGATTTGAGTTTATGTTACGCTGCTATCATTTGGTGGTGTTGAGAAGTCTGGCCCAATCCAGCCCTTGTTCATTTTTATAAGAGTCAGCCTGTCAGCATTTTCAGTTGACAGGCGGATGCGCTTATCAGTTATAATTCCACCAGCTGCACTAAAAACCCGCTCTGATAAAACGCTGGTGGCAGGGCAGGCCAGGACCTCCAAGGTGTAGAGAGCCAGTTCATTCCACGTATCCAGCTTGGATACCCAATAATTATGAGGCAAAGGATTCATGGAGGACGTTGGTACAGTCGGCAAGGTACTCCCTCAGCATCTTCCCAAACTTTGCACTACTTGTGAGAGTACCCCGCGTCTCAGGGCCTGTGCGATGGGAGGGACTGAGAAAATTCTCCCAGAACTTTGACAGTGTTCCCCTGCCTCTGCTGGATTGAAGTTGTGTCTCTCTCGCCTGTACTCATTGGTTGTCCAACGTACTGTGACCTCTGCCGCCAGAGTTTTCAGATGCAATTTTTTTTAATAGTTCTGCAACAAGGGCTTTCTGGTACTGCCCCATTTTTCTTGACCTGTCCGCCTCAGGAATAAGAGATATAAACTTCTCCTTGTAGCATGGGTCTAGAAGTGTCACCAACCAGTAATGACTGTCACCCAAAATTTTGAGAACGCGAGGGTCATGGGAAAGGCAGCGTAACATAAACTCAGCCATGCGTGCCAGAATGCTAACAGGCAAGACTTCCGTGTCCTCACCAAGAAGATGACTGACCATGCTCTCCTCCTCCTCTCTGTCCTCTGGACATCCACACTGAACAGACGGCATGACAGTTGTGCAGGTAGTACAGTCAATAGAACATGAAACTAGCTCTTGTTCTTCCTCCTCCTCTTCCTCATTGTCACCCAATCCACATTGGGATGAGATGAGGCTGGGCTGTGTGCACTCACCCTGTATGGTTCCTTTCTCCATCTCATTGTGCTCCGCCTGCAATGCATCCTCTTTGATTGTGCGCAGAGAGCATTTCAGAAGACAGAGAAGCGGGATGGTGGCGCTAATTATGGCATCATCGCCGCTCACCATCTTAGTGGAGTCCTCAAAGTTTTGGAGGATGGTACATACACTGTGTGCAGAATTATTAGGCAAGTTGTATTTTAGAGGATTATTTTTATTATTGATCAGCATCTATGTTCTCAATCAACCCAAAAGACTCATAAATATCCAAGCTTAATATTTTTGGAAGTTGGAGTGGTTTTTTTTTAGATTTGGCTATCTTAGGAGGATATCTGTTTGTGCAGGTAACTATTACTGTGCCGAATTATTAGGCAACTTAATAAAAACCAAATATAATTCCATCTCACGTGTTTATTTTCACCAGGTAAACCACCATCAGTGCATAAACTTTAGAGATAAACATTTCTGACATGCAAAATCAAAAACCAAAAAAATTAGTGATCAATATAGCCACCTTTCTTTATGATAACACTCAACAGCCTTCCATCCATAGATTCTGTCAGTTGCTTGATCTGTTTTCGATCAACATTGCGTGTAGCAGCCATCACAGCATCCCAGACACTGTTCCGAGAGGTGTACTGTTTTCCCTCCCTGTAGATCTCACATTTTATGATGGACCACAGGTTCTCTATGGGGTTCAGATCAGGTGAACAAGGGGGCCATGTCATTATTTTTTCTTCTTTTAGACCTTTACTGGCCAGCCATGCTGTGGAGTAGTTGGATGCATGTGATGGAGCATTGTCCTGCATGAAAATCATGTTTTTCTTGAACGATACCGACTTCTTCCCGTACCACTGCTTGAAGAAGTTGTCTTCCAGAAACTGGTAGTAGGTCTGGAAGTTGAGCTTCACTCCATCCTCAACCCGAAAAGGTCCCACAAGTTCATCTTTGATGATACCAGCCCATACCAGTACCCCACCTCCACCTTGCTGGCGTCTGAGTGGAGCTCTCTGCCCTTTACTGATCCAGCCTCTGGCCCATTCATCTGGCCCATCAAGAGTCACTCTCATTTCATCAGTCCATAAAACCTTTGAAAAATCAGTCTTAAGATATTTCTTGGCCCATTCTTGACGTTTTATCTTATGTTTCTTGTTCAAAGGTGGTCGTTTTTCAGCATTCCTCACCTTGGCCATGTCCCTGAGTATTGCACACCTTGTGGTTTTTGATACTCCAGTAACGCTGCAGCTCTGAAATATGGCAAAACTGGTGGCGAATGGCATCTTGGCAGCTTCACGCTTGATTTTTCTCAATTCATGGGCAGTTATTTTGCGCCTTTTTTGGCCAACACGCTTCTTGCGACCCTGTTGGCTATTTGCCATGAAACACTTAATTGTTCGGTGATTACGCTTCAAAAGTTTGGAATTTTCAAGACTGCTGCATCCCTCTGGAAGACATCTCACAATTTTGGACTTTTCAGAGCCCGTCAAATCTCTCTTCTGACACATTTTGCCAAAGGAAAGAAAGTTGCCTAATAATTAAGCACACCTTATATAGGGTGTTGATGTCATTAGTCAACACCCCTCCTCATTACAGAGATGCACATCCCCAGATTTACTTAATTGGTAGTTGGCTCTCAAGCCTATGCAGCTTGGAGTAAGACAACATGTATAAAAAGTATCATGTGATCAAAATACTCATTTGCCTAATAATTCGGCACACAGTGTATGTCTGACATCCATGTCCGCACCCGAGTTCTTATTTGTGGAGTCTGAACTGAATACCGATGGCCTTGTTGATGCTGTTACTCAAAAACTGCCCTCTTCTGCTCACAAATCCTTCCCAACATCTGCAGTGTAGAGTTCCAACGAGTGGGGACATCACACAACAGTCTGTGAGCAGGAAGCTGCAAACATTGCTGAAACATGGCAAGGGCGGCGGAAGCTGTAGGTGACTTTCTAAAATGATAAATATGACCCAGCACCACAGTATATCTAAGCACGTGCTTGTGCCAAAGTCCCCATAAGAGCAATTAGAAAAAGGAAGCAAGGGACAATACAGGCACCAAGCACGTAAATAATCAGGTATAGAGACAGTGTAATGAGAACATTATAGAAATTTTATTATTATTAGGACATTCAACACCACCAATTAAAAACATGATTAAAAAAACATGTAGGACAGAAAAAAGACATGTAGACAATAATATCCCCTTGCAGAAATCGACATATAAATCCAATATAATCTTTAAATAACCATTAATTCATATGTGGAAAATAATTAACAGGTATGGTACACGATCTAATGCATCTAATAATATGATCATAAGATTTGGAAACGCCCTCCAGGTTTACTGTAAATATTATTAGTCTAATAGATAGTTAACTCCCCCTTCAGTTAGTATGCGTGCCAGCATGACTCTATACCCCTGAGGAAGCCACAACTGAATGGCGTAACGCGTAGGGTTATGCATTGCTGACATCTCCTTTACTCCATTGTGGATCTATATGGTTGGTACACTTTGATTCCTTGGTATTTGGGCTCTCTCTCTTTCTTCCTACTAGGCATTTATCTATTTGGTACTTTCAGGGAGAATATTTTTTCTCGCTTTTTGAGCTATCTATTAGACTAATACTATTTTCAGTAAACCTGGAGGGCGTGTCCAAATCATATGATCATATTATTAGATGCATTAGATCGTGTACCATACCTGTTAATTATTTTCCACATATGAATTAATGGTTATTTAAAGATTATATTGGATTTATATGTCGATTTCTGCAAGGGGATATTAATGTCTACATGTCTTTTTTCTGTCTTACATGTTTTTTTAATCATGTTTTTAATTGGTGGTGTTGAATGTCCTAATAATAATAACATTTCTATAATGTTTTCATTACACTGTCTCTATACCTGATTATTTACGTGCTTGGTGCCTGTATTGTCCCTTGCTTCCTTTTTCTAATTGACTTTCTAAAATGGGCACAGAGACGGCGTACTTTAGCAAGCAGATCCGGCAGCTCTGTGTAGGATTTAAGAAACCACTGAATCACAAGGTTAAGCACATGGGCCAGGCATGGTACGTGTGTGAGCTCGACTTGCCTCAGAGCCGCCACCAGGTTCCGGCCATTGTCACACACGACCATGCCTGGCTGTAGGTTCAGCGGTGTGAGCCACAGATCTTCCTGCTCTTTAAGGGCTATCAACAACTCTTCAGCATTGTGCAGTTTGTCACCTAAGCATATTAGCTTCAGCACAGTCTGTTGCCGCTTGGCCGAGGCAGTGCTGCAGTGCTTCCAGCTTGTGACTGATGTGGTCATTTCGGAGATGGAGGCTGAAGAGGAGGAGGAGGCTGAGAAGGATGAGGTGCAGGAGCTGTAGACTGTGGGGGCAACCCTGATTGACCTAGGGCCAGCAATCCTTGGCGTCGGGAGGGCGTGTTCCGTCCCAAGGTCCGACTGGATCCCGGCTTCCACTATGTTAACCCAGTGTGCCTTCAGCGAGATGTACCGTCCCTGACCACAAGCACTTGTCCACGAGTCTGTGGTTAGGTGCACTTTCCCGGTAACTGCGTTGTTGAGGGCGCGGCTAATGTTTTGGGACACGTGCTTGTGTAATGCGGGGACGGCACACTGGGAGAAATAGTGGCGGTTGGGGATCGAGTACCTAGGGACGGCCGCCGCCATCAGGTTGCGGAATGCTTCCGTCTCCACGAGCCTAAAAGGCAACATTTCGAGCGCAAGCAGTTGTGAAATGTGGGAATCTAGTAGTGTGGCCCGTGGGGCGACGGCTGCGTATTTGCGCTTGCGTTCCAAGGACTGGGGTATGGACAACTGAACGCTGCGCTGGGACAAGGACGTGCTTCCTGATGCTGCTACTTGAGAGTGTGCAATGACAGGTGCAGGGCAGGAGGCATCTTCGCATGCACCATGGACAGGGGATTGACTTGCATGCACAACAGCGGAAGAAGCAATGGTACCACCCACAGACACTGTTCCTGGACCCTGGGGTTCGGCCCACAAAGTTGGGTGCTTTGCTGTCATGTGCCTGATCATGCTGGTGGTGGCCAGGCTGGTAGTTTTGCCACCCCTGCTGATGCTGGCCTGGAAGGTGGTGCAAATGGCCTTTTTGGGGTTATCAGCAGAGTCTTTAAAAAACAACCAGACTCGGGAAGACCTAACAGTTGTACTGGCAACTTCCTTCGTGTTGGTGTTACGAGGAACAGTTGCCTGCCTTCTGTCTGCGGCCACCACACTGCTTCTTCCTGCCTGTTGGAGTGCTCTGCCTCCTTCCCCCTGTGTGCTGCTCTCCTCGCTCTGCATGTCCTCCTGCCAGGTTGGGTCAGTTATTATATCATCCACCACCTCGTCATCCACTTCCGCACCCTGGTCCTCCTCCTGACTTTCTGGCAATTGTGTCTCATCATCGTCCACCTCTTGCGACACTTTCCCACCGTCGCCTTTGTGTGACCGTGGCTGCTCAAATATTTGGGAATTTGCAAGAAGCCTGAATCTATAAATGGAAAAGTGAACAGCTATTCAGAGTGTCCAAGTGTGGGATCAGTTGTCTCCGGGCACTCGGCATGGTGGGAGGAAGGAGGATCAGGGTGAGGAATATGCAGTCCAGACTCACGGCTACTGAGACTTGACCGTGTGGAAGACAGGGTGGTGGTGGTGGCTAAGTGACTGGAAGCATTATCTGCTATCCAACCAACAACCTTTTGACACTGCTTTGGATTCAATAGTGGTGTCCTGTGGTCCCCTAGGAATTGGGACAGGAAGGTCGGGCGAGAAGATGTGGGTGTTTGTTGTGGCACAATTTCAGCTTGCCCACGGCCTCGGCATGCACCATCACCATCACGTCAAGTTCCCCGTCCCCTGCCAGGCGCCTTGCCCATTTTAAATGGAGGACAATATCTTCCACACTCACTACAAATGGCTGAATTTGGAGCGAAGTTATATGTAATCCGTGTGATGGAGAAACCACAATTTTAAATACCTGGCCTGTAGGTAACTATTTTGAACAGCAAACCGGTGTCAAAAACTTTGCTGACACACTGAAAAAAAATTTGAATGGAGGCCAAAATTGCCAGATTTTCAGCGCAATTATATGTGATAAGTGTGACGGAGAAACCACAGTTTAAACCCCTTTCCCCTCGAGGGTGGTTTGCACGTTAATGACCAGGCCAATTTTTACAATTCTGACCACTGTCACTTTATGAGGTAATTACTCTGGAACGCTTCAACGGATCCCCCTGATTCTGAGACTGTTTTTTCGTGACATATTGTACTTCATGATTGTGGTAAAATTTCTTCGATATCACTTGCGTTTATTTGTGAAAAAAACGGAAATTTGGCGAAAATTTTGAAAATTTTGCAATTTTCGCAATTTTAAAAATTAGAATTTTTATGCCCTTAAATCAGAGAGATATGTCACACAAAAGATAACATTTCCCACATGTCTACTTTACATCAGCACACTTTTTGAACCCAAATTTTTTTTTTGTTAGGGAGCTATAAGGGTTAAAAGTTGACCAGCGATTTCTAATTTTTCCAACAAAATTTACAAAACCATTTTTTTAGGGACCACATCACATTTTGAAGTCACTTTGAGAGGTCTTTATGACAGAAAATACCCAAAAGTGACACCATTCTAAAAACTGCACCCCTCAAGGTGCTCAAAACCACATTCAAGAACTTTATTAACCCTTCAGGTGCTTCACAGGAATTTTTGGAATGTGGAAGAAAAAAATGAACATTTAACTTTTTTCACAAAAATGTTACTTTAGACCCAATTTTTTTTATTTTCGCAGGGGTAAAAAGGAAAAATGGACCCCAAAATTTGTTGTGCAATTTCCCCTGGGCACGCAGATACCCCATATGTGGGGAAAAACCACTGTTTGGGCGCACGGCAGGGCTTGGAAGGGAAGGAGCGCCATTTGACTTTTTGATTGTAAAATTTGCTTGTTGCGTTTGGAGAGCCCCTGATGTGCCTAAACAGTGGAAACTCCCCACAAGTGACCCCATTTTGGAAACTAGACCCCCCCAAGGCACCTATCTAGATGCATAGCGAGAACTTGGAACCCATAGGTGCTTCACAAATTGATTTGTAAAAATGAAAAAGTATTTTTTTTCCACTTTTTCATTTTTATGAATCAATTTATGAAGCACCTGGGGGTTCCAAGTGCTCACTATGCATCTAGATAGGTGCCTTGGGTGGTCTAGTTTCCAAAATGGGGTCACTTGTGGGGGAGCTCTAATGTTTAGGCACACAGGGGCTCTCCAAACGCAACATGGTGTCCGCTAACAATTTGAGACGATTTTCCATTCAATTTGTTAGCGGACACCATGTCGCGTTTGGAGAGCCCCTGATGTGTGGAGCTCCCCCACAAGTGACCCCATTTTGGAAACTATACCCCTCAAGGATTTTATTAAGGGGTATAGTGAACATTTTGAACCCAGAGGTACGACACAGAATTTGATAACATTAGGTCATCATATTGAATAAGTTGTCATTACTCTTGAGCGCAAGTGCTCGCTACTTGAGTTTGCATCGGGTACTCAAGTATGCACCATGTATCACGGGTGCTCAAGTGAAATGCTCGAGTCCCCGCCCGCATGTTTCACGGCTATTAGACACCCCAAAAAAAACATGCGGGGATCGCTCGTGCATGGCAGGCAATCCCCGCGAGGTTTTTTTGGCCGCGAAGCATATGGGGCGGAGACTCGAGCACCCGCGATGCTTAGTGCATACCCGAGCACCCGATGCAAACTCAAGTAGCGAGCAATTGCGTTCAACACTAGTTGCCATATCGTCATCTTTTTTTTTTTTTACTTTTGAAAAAAAAACAACCCCAACCCCAGCCCTAGCGTTTATTTTTTACGCCGTTCCTCTTGCGGTATAATTGATGAGATTACTTTATTCTTTGGGTCGGTGCGATTACAGCGATACCAGAATCATATCGGGTTTTTATGATTGACAGCTGTCACACACTAAAAGACACATATTTTGTAAAATCTAGTTTTTGCATCGCCATATTTTGGCCGACAGAGTCATGTGACGGCTTGTTTTTTGCGGGATGAGTTGACGTTTTTATTGGTGCCATTTTCAGGCATGTGACATTTTTTGATCGCTTTCTATTCCAGCTTTTTGGAGGCTGAATAAACAAAAACCAACAATTCAGGAAATGTGTTTTTTTTTACATTTTTTTATTCTGCTCCGGATGTGGTAAAATTGATAAGGTAGCTTTATTCTTCGGGTCAGTACGTTTACAGCGGTACCACATTTATATCGTTTTTTATGTTTTGGCGCTTTTACACAATAAAAGCTATTTTATAGAAAAAAATTTTTTTTTTGCATCGCTTTATTCTGAGAGCTGTAACTTTTTTATTTTTTCGCTGATGGAGCAGTATGGTGGCTAGTTTTTTTGCGGGACGAGATGAAGTTTTCAGCGATACCATTTTTATTTATATTTGTCTTTTTGATCGCGTGTTATTCCATTTTTTGTTTGGTGGTATGATGATAAAGCATTGTTTTTTGCTTTGTTTTTTTTTTTGTTTTTTTACCGTGTTCACTGAAGGGGTTAACTAGTGCAACAGTTTTATAGGCCAGGTCGTTACGGACGCGGCGATACCAAATATGTGTACTTTTATTGTTTGTTTGTTTGTTTTTCTTAATAATATTTATTGATGGGTACATTATATTTTTATTTTTAGTGGATTATTTTTTTTATTTTTTTTTTATATTTTTACAATTTTTTTTTTTTCACTTTCTGGGAGTTTTTTTTACTTTTTTACTTTGTCCCACTATGGGACTTTCACTTTTTTTATTCTGATCGCCTGCATGGCACAGGAATCAGACAATGTGAACTGAGGTCTAAGATGGCAGACATACAAGAAACAGAGGCATGTTCACACTAGCAAAAAAGAAGCAAGACAAAAATATATCTCATACCCTACCATAATTATATATAAATGTAAAGCAAAATTGCATAATAAATATAGGGTACTTAGTGAACTATTTTTGATCAAAAAAAGTATACAAGCCGTCCCACCAGCGGCAAGGTGACCCTAAATTGGGACGGTACCTATACTGCCTATATTAAAAACCTTACTGTATATCAAAGTTGAAGTAATGCATATAAAAGGGTAGACAAATAGGACCGGGTCCCAACTCCAGACCACCTAGGCCCGTGGTAAGCTACATATATACCAATCAGCTCAACAAAGGGCATGCCACACCCTTAAATTGCACAGAATGCAAACAAGTCAAAAAACCAGACAATGTGAACTGAGGTCTAAGATGGCAGACATACAAGAAACAGAGGCATGTTCACACTAGCAAAAAAGAAGCAAGACAAAAATATATCTCATACCCTACCATAATTATATATAAATGTAAAGCAAAATTGCATAATAAATATAGGGTACTTAGTGAACTATTTTTGATCAAAAAAAGTATACAAGCCGTCCCACCAGCGGCAAGGTGACCCTAAATTGGGACGGTACCTATACTGCCTATATTAAAAACCTTACTGTATATCAAAGTTGAAGTAATGCATATAAAAGGGTAGACAAATAGGACCGGGTCCCAACTCCAGACCACCTAGGCCCGTGGTAAGCTACATATATACCAATCAGCTCAACAAAGGGCATGCCACACCCTTAAATTGCACAGAATGCAAACAAGTCAAAAAACCAGACAATGTGAACTGAGGTCTAAGATGGCAGACATACAAGAAACAGAGGCATGTTCACACTAGCAAAAAAGAAGCAAGACAAAAATATATCTCATACCCTACCATAATTATATATAAATGTAAAGCAAAATTGCATAATAAATATAGGGTACTTAGTGAACTATTTTTGATCAAAAAAAGTATACAAGCCGTCCCACCAGCGGCAAGGTGACCCTAAATTGGGACGGTACCTATACTGCCTATATTAAAAACCTTACTGTATATCAAAGTTGAAGTAATGCATATAAAAGGGTAGACAAATAGGACCGGGTCCCAACTCCAGACCACCTAGGCCCGTGGTAAGCTACATATATACCAATCAGCTCAACAAAGGGCATGCCACACCCTTAAATTGCACAGAATGCAAACAAGTCAAAAAACCAGACAATGTGAACTGAGGTCTAAGATGGCAGACATACAAGAAACAGAGGCATGTTCACACTAGCAAAAAAGAAGCAAGACAAAAATATATCTCATACCCTACCATAATTATATATAAATGTAAAGCAAAATTGCATAATAAATATAGGGTACTTAGTGAACTATTTTTGATCAAAAAAAGTATACAAGCCGTCCCACCAGCGGCAAGGTGACCCTAAATTGGGACGGTACCTATACTGCCTATATTAAAAACCTTACTGTATATCAAAGTTGAAGTAATGCATATAAAAGGGTAGACAAATAGGACCGGGTCCCAACTCCAGACCACCTAGGCCCGTGGTAAGCTACATATATACCAATCAGCTCAACAAAGGGCATGCCACACCCTTAAATTGCACAGAATGCAAACAAGTCAAAAAAACAGGTTTTTAATATAGGCAGTATAGGTACCGTCCCAATTTAGGGTCACCTTGCCGCTGGTGGGACGGCTTGTATACTTTTTTTGATCAAAAATAGTTCACTAAGTACCCTATATTTATTATGCAATTTTGCTTTACATTTATATATAATTATGGTAGGGTATGAGATATATTTTTGTCTTGCTTCTTTTTTGCTAGTGTGAACATGCCTCTGTTTCTTGTATGTCTGCCATCTTAGACCTCAGTTCACATTGTCTGGTTTTTTGACTTGTTTGCATTCTGTGCAATTTAAGGGTGTGGCATGCCCTTTGTTGAGCTGATTGGTATATATGTAGCTTACCACGGGCCTAGGTGGTCTGGAGTTGGGACCCGGTCCTATTTGTCTACCCTTTTATATGCATTACTTCAACTTTGATATACAGTAAGGTTTTTAATATAGGCAGTATAGGTACCGTCCCAATTTAGGGTCACCTTGCCGCTGGTGGGACGGCTTGTATACTTTTTTTGATCAAAAATAGTTCACTAAGTACCCTATATTTATTATGCAATTTTGCTTTACATTTATATATAATTATGGTAGGGTATGAGATATATTTTTGTCTTGCTTCTTTTTTGCTAGTGTGAACATGCCTCTGTTTCTTGTATGTCTGCCATCTTAGACCTCAGTTCACATTGTCTGGTTTTTTGACTTGTTTGCATTCTGTGCAATTTAAGGGTGTGGCATGCCCTTTGTTGAGCTGATTGGTATATATGTAGCTTACCACGGGCCTAGGTGGTCTGGAGTTGGGACCCGGTCCTATTTGTCTACCCTTTTATATGCATTACTTCAACTTTGATATACAGTAAGGTTTTTAATATAGGCAGTATAGGTACCGTCCCAATTTAGGGTCACCTTGCCGCTGGTGGGACGGCTTGTATACTTTTTTTGATCAAAAATAGTTCACTAAGTACCCTATATTTATTATGCAATTTTGCTTTACATTTATATATAATTATGGTAGGGTATGAGATATATTTTTGTCTTGCTTCTTTTTTGCTAGTGTGAACATGCCTCTGTTTCTTGTATGTCTGCCATCTTAGACCTCAGTTCACATTGTCTGGTTTTTTGACTTGTTTGCATTCTGTGCAATTTAAGGGTGTGGCATGCCCTTTGTTGAGCTGATTGGTATATATGTAGCTTACCACGGGCCTAGGTGGTCTGGAGTTGGGACCCGGTCCTATTTGTCTACCCTTTTATATGCATTACTTCAACTTTGATATACAGTAAGGTTTTTAATATAGGCAGTATAGGTACCGTCCCAATTTAGGGTCACCTTGCCGCTGGTGGGACGGCTTGTATACTTTTTTTGATCAAAAATAGTTCACTAAGTACCCTATATTTATTATGCAATTTTGCTTTACATTTATATATAATTATGGTAGGGTATGAGATATATTTTTGTCTTGCTTCTTTTTTGCTATGGCACAGGAATGCAGCACCATCCCTGTGCCATGCAGGCAGTCAGCGCTGGACAGGGAGAAGATAGTTTGGAGATGCACTGCGCATGTCTAAACAATCTTACTGCTGTCTGGTGACCCGGATGTTGTCATGACGACATCGGGTCATCATGGCAACACCCGGGAAGCCGAGGCAGACAGCGCTGGAGGCCGGAAGAGGAGGTGAGGGTTAATGTGCTGGGAGCGGTCATGGGCTGTAAAGGTGTTAAATACCTGACCTGTAGGTAACTATTTTGAACAGTAAACCGGTGTCAAAAACTTTGCTGACACACTGAAAAAAAATTTGAATGGAGGCCAAAAATGGCAGTATTTCCAGCGCAATTATATGTGATCCATGTGACGGACAAACCACAGTTTTAAATAGCTGGATTTTTAGTGCTGTAATATGGAAAGGACCTGGCTGTATTCTGCAGTGCCAACAAGCAAATGGCGCAGAAAAACGGTGTTCTCTGGATTGCTTTTTAAGCAAATAATGAGGATTAAGATTCAAAAGAAATTATTCCTGGCTCCTTAGACCTTGGCCTTTGTCTAGAAATGTCTAACAGCAGCAGAAGGCAGAACTGGAATGGGGACTCTTGTGCTATATGCACTGCAGTCTGCTATATACACTGCCTGCCTGCCTATATACACTGCCTGCCTGATATCTCTGCAGATGGATTAGTCCTCAGAAGGACTGTTTGTTGAGATGGATATGTGTAATGTACTTGTTTTCTCCCTACACTACCTAATACACAACCAAATCTCTCCCTAGCTCAGCAGCACCTCTCCCTACACTGCCTGATTGCGGAGTAGACTGACGAGCACAGCAGAGCCAGGTCTGATATAGACCTGATGACGCTGTGCGGCCAGCCAATCACTGTAATGCCACAACCAACTTGGCTGCGGCATTACAGTGAGTGGCAGGCAATCCCTGCATGTTGATTGGCGGTCTAAAGAGTGCCAAACATGCAGGGAGGGGACCCGAGCATCCGCCCGAGCATCTCGCAAGTACTCGACGAGCTCCAAGCATCTCGAGTACTGAGATGCTCGGGCGAGTACCGAGTACTTGCGAGTATGCTCACTCATCACTAATCGCCAGTAGTGAGGAGGAGCATAGAAAGTGTTAGCAGGAAGGAGCAGGAGAGGGCAGGAGGTGGCTGTCTGTACTTAGAGATGCAGGATTGTATGTTGAGGAATAGTTCTGAGGAGGAGGTGAGGTGGATGGGGATGATGGAGGAAGAGATGACCAGTTCCTTACTAGGTGTAGGGATTAGGGGGGTTAGTAGAAAGAGAAGGATTATAGAGAAGAGAGTGAAAACAAACAGGAACATTGTTTACTGTGACTAAGTATCTAGTTACAGTACCTTCAGTTCCTCTCAGGATGAATTTAGGACTAATTCAGAGCTGTACACTTCTATGTTACACTTGTATGGTACACTGGCAAACGACATGTCCTGCAGACGTACAGCTCACAAATATATTTGCTATAAAGTGCAGGCAGCTGTTAAACAGAGGGGAGTGGACTCTGCTCATCTATATCAGATAATTAACACTGGGCCACATGCAGGATATTTAAACCTGAGTAAACAAGGAGGTCGTAAATAAGAGTGGGGGTAGAACAATGAGTAGGTGAAATGCTTACCAGAGACTAATGCCAGCAAAGAAGGGAGAAATCACAGCATAGGAAAAGTTGGGTTGCATACCAGAGACTAATGCCAGCAAAGAAGGAAGAAATCACAGCATAGGAAAAGTTGGGTTGCATACCAGAGACTAATGCACAATGGGTATACAGTGGGTAAGGAAAGTATTCAGACCCCTTTAATTTTTTCACTCTTTGTTTCATTGCAGCCATTTGGTAAACTCTAAAAAGTTCATTTATTTTCTCATTAAAATACACTCTGCACCCCATCTTGACTGAAAAAAACAGAAATGTAGAAATTTTTGCAAATTTATTAAAAAAGAAAAACTGAAATATCACATGGTCATAAGTATTCAGACCCTTTGCTCAGACACTCATATTTAAGTCACATGCTGTCCATTTCCTTGTGATCCTCCTTGAGATGGTTCTACTCTTTCATTGGAGTCCAGCTGTGTTTAATTAAGCTGATAGGACTTGATTTGGAAAGGCACACACCTGTCTATATAAGACTTCACAGCTCACAGTGCATGTCAGACCAAATGAGAATCATGAACTCAAGGAACTGCCCAAGGAGCTCAGAGACAGAATTGTGGCAAGGCACAGATCTGGCCAAGGTTACAAAAGAATTTCTGCATTACTCAAGGTTCCTAAGAGCACAGTGGCCTCCATAATCGTTAAATGGAAGAAGTTTGGGACCACCAGAAGTCTTCCTAGACCTGGCCGTCCAGCCAAACTGAGCAATTGTGGGTGAAGAGCCTTGGTGAGAGAGGTAAATAAGAACCCCAAGATCACTGTGGCTGAGCTCCAGAGATGCAGTAGGGAGATGGGAGAAAGTTCCACAAAGTCAACTATCACTGCAGCCCTCCACCAGTCGGGCCTTTATGGCAGAGTGGCCCGACGGAAGCCTCTCCTCAGTGCAAGACATATGAAAGCCCGCATAGAGTTTGCTCAAAAACACATGAAGGACTCCCAGACTATGAGAAATAAGATTCTCTGGTCTGATGAGACGAAGATAGAACATTTTGGTGATAATTCTAAGCTGTATGTGTGGAGAAAACCAGGCACTGCTCATCACCTGCCCAATAGAATCCCAACAGTGAAACATGGTGGTGGCAACATCATGCTATGGGGGTGTTTTTCAGCAGTAGGGACAGGACGACTAGTTGCAATTGAAGGAAACATGAATGTGGCCAAGTACAAAGATATCCTTGATGAAAACCTCTTCCAGAGTGCTCTGGACTTTAGACTTGGCCGAAGGTTCACCTTCCAACAAGACAATGACCCTAAGCACACAGCTAAAATAACAAAGGAGTGGCTTCAGAACAACGCTGTGACCATTCTTGACGGGCCCAGCCAGAGCCCTGACCTAAACCCAATTGAGCATCTCTGGAGAGACCTGAAAATGGCTGTCCACCAATGTTCACCATCCAACCTGATGGAACTGAAGAGGATTTGCAAGGAAGAATGGCAGAGGATCCCCAAATCCAGGTGTGAAAAACTTGTTGCATCATTCCCAAGAAGACTCATGGCTGTACTAGCTCAAAAGGGTGCTTCTACTCAATGCTGAGCAAAGGGTCTGAATACTTATGACAATGTAATATTTCAGTTTTTCTTTTTTAATAAATTTGCAAAAATTTCTACATTTCTGTTTTTTTCTCAGTCAAGATGGGGTGCATAGTGTACTTTAATGAGAAAAAAAAATGAACTTTTTAGAATTTACCAAATGGCTGCAATGAAACAAAGAGTGAAAAATGTAAAGGGGTCTGAATACTTTCCGTACCCACTGTATCTAATACCTCAGCATGTATGCAGAAAAGGGGAATACAGAATTGACCATTTGTAGTACCTATATATCTCAATTTCCAAAAGTGTAGGTGGATAGAGGCTACGCTTTTGGAAATTGAGATATATAGGTACTACAAATGGTCAATTCCATATTCCCCTTTCCAGCATACATACTGACGTATAAGATATACCCATTGTTTCATGAAATGAGTATCTCTTCATATTCACCTTTTTTGTGGGTAGCCCTATGAAAAAAGCCTGTTATTGTACAAGAAATGGCTATTGGCAGCGTATAATTATATTTTATCATCTGATGGGCTAATAAAGTCCTCGTCTTTTTTTCACATCTTGGAGTGCTGCCTGCCTTTCTTTTTTGTATCTATCTATCTCTCTATCTATCATCTATCTATCTGTCTGTGTATCTATCTATCTATCTATCTATCTATCTATCATTCTTCACTGCTTGTTACATCTACTTCACATGTGGTAGTTCTCCCATTGGCACAAAGTATTGATCTTTTAAAGACATGGACACATGGTCATCACTATGCATAGTGTATAAAAAGTGAAATCCATTGACAAGAGTGGATGACAAGAAGAGGAATGTGGCAATTGATGGTCTTGTGGATTATGGCACTGTGTGCATCTTGACCCAAATGCCTCACTGACCATGTATAGTAATGATTGGGGAGGCAGAGATGGCTTCATCATGCCCTCAACAGAAGTACCCCTGCAGAGCATAAACTGCTACACATAAAACCTTGCAAATTAATTGGTTATGTCACAGTGGCAGATAGTGCAGATGCATGGGAAAAGGTACACAAGAAATATCTTAGGAACAGTTTTGATAGTTGACATTCTGTAAGATGAGAAAGCATGCACTGCTGATTAATTATCTAAAACAGAAAAAATATAGCGACTCAAATGTACAGGTTAGCTGACCAATTGAGTAACCTTTTATAGATATCTATTCTTGTTTGCATGATAAAATTAACCATGTAGGCAAACTGATGTCCATTGCATGGTGCAGGCACTTGAATTTGAATTTTACAGCCTCTATTGCTATGCAAATCAGTGAGGGAGGTTAGGAAGAAACAGGTGTTTTGTTCCATACAAGTTTTAGTCCTAGAGCTTATGGCCACCTGGTCTCTGGATGCCTGACAGAAGATATGCTGGCAACATGTCTTCTGAGCAGGGATGTAGAGCAGTAAAGTGGCAGCATGACCAAGTCATACTTGGAGATGTTGGAAGAACTTTGGCAGCATGGGAGAGAACAGTTCCAGTTGACTGTTAATAGGTTTTGTGCAAGCTAACTTGAGGTGCAATTCTGTGGTATCATCCGTAATTAATCCTAACCCCTTGCAATGACTTGACTGGTCAGATACCCATGTTGCTTTCCCTAGGATAGTCCTCAATAGATTGTCAGACAGCGGATAGACAGTGGATTGCAGGATGGGCACAAGACACAACCAGGACAATTCAGTAAAGGTGAAAGTAGGATGTCAGGTTCATAACTGGTAATGTCAAGCTGGGTCAAAATGTGGAATACTCTTGTTTTTATATAGCTTGACAAAAGCAGTTTGTGGCCGAAATGTCGCTGAGCTGATTTTTTTGTGCTGTGATCAGTAAAGAAGTTCATTGAGGAAGATACCAGGTGCCTTGGATATTTTTTCTTGGAATATTTGGCAATACAGGGGAGAGTTGAAAAAAGAGAGCAAAACGAGTAGTGCATAGGATCCCATGACATAAATTCAAAATGTAGGATAGTCAGGTCAAGCAGAGTCAGGCAAGTCGGGTTAAACACTGGGACTCAAGCTGCATGATAAGCGGAGAAGGGCCAATGTGTCCCATGGTTATTACAGAGCTCCAAACAGGCCAATATGCCATCTACCAGGGAGATGAAGTACCTTGGCTCTTATTGTTTTTTGATAACAGGAGACCACTCACATGCCTTGCCAGTAGGACAGTGTTTTGCAGGGGAGCTCTAAAACACTTTTGTAGGGAGAGGGATTCTACATCAAATGAAATTATACAAAAAGAGGGCCAAATTCGTCAACATAGTGCACACGTTTTAAAAATTTGGCACAACATCAAAAACAGTCTTCAATTTTGTCAACCTTTTAATGAGACTTTTTAGAGCAAAAAGTTGTATGTTTCTCAAAATGGTGCAAAAATTGCATCGAAATATCTGGCGTACATAAAATCCCTCCAGGCTAGGACTGCAGTACATTTGAATCATATTTTGCAACTTTTTAAAAACATTTGTAAACTTCAAGTTCCATTTACTGTAGTGAACAAAATAAACAAGCAAATACATAAACAATAGACTTGTAAAAGGGCACAAATGAAAAGATGAATATAGTGCAAACAAAAAATGCACAAAACACTAAAAACTCGACAAAAAAACAAGCATAAATGTAATAATGAATTGGGCTCTTGGCCTTTCATATACATTAGGCAAATGTCAGCCGATCCTCCTGATATCAACGGGTTTGTCGGACAATATAATGTGTATAGAGGCCCTAGACAATTTATTGTTGGGGGAAATTTTGATCCAGCATGTTCGATTTCAGATTGATGATCATATTGTCTCTCGGCGTGACATGTCTGGCGATAGCTCTCCAACAGTGAACATGTGGCGCCCCTGTGGATTCAGTCGCCACAGAGGTACTGCATCTCACCTAGAGGTGTGGTACCCCACTCTCAGGTAAGGAGGGAGTACTCCCTGGGACCCACCCACCTGCATCCAACACTATGCCATTCCAGACCAGCAGGAGGGGCAAGATGCATGAATCCACTGCTGACCCCTGTCCCTGATTGGAAGGGGGAGGGGGACCAAGAGAGGGGGAACCATGTAGTGGGTGTGGGTGGAGGAAGTAGATCAGGGGAGCACCGTCAGAAAGAGTATAAGAAGGAAGGGAACCATCTAGAAGCAGTTCAGTCAGGTCAGTACAGTACAGAGGAGAAACAGTGGGGAGTGGGAGCTCAGAAGGAGCTCCGCTCAGGAGAAAGGAGAGTGGGCCTAGTCTGAGAGGACCAGGAAAGAGAGAGAGAGGACGGGAGAGGAGGGAAGGCTCCAGAGACAGAGGGGATCCCAGGGGCACGGTGAGTGCAGGAAGCCACCCGTGCGCCTGAATCTACACGGACGTGGAGGGATCAGGCCGCAGAGGGGACCGGCCCCTAAACTAGTGGAGAACAACCAGGCTCAGCTAAATAACCGGTGGCTACTGTACTTGCAAGGTGCAGCTGCCAACTACCCTACCGGGTCACTACCACTGTGACATCCCCCCAGCATCGACCGGCCCGGCTACCGAGTACCCCACGGCCCAGGGGTCATACTCGGCGTCACGAACAGGATTCGAAGCCCGGTATAACTGGGTACTGTGCGCCTATAGACTGTGTTTGATACTGAATGTGGCGCCCGCCCCAGAAGAACGGGCGCCATTATGTGCGTGATAAAAGACAACAAGAAACCTTCCATCGTGGGCCGGGTCCCAGAATGGCGCGCGCCAAAAGTGAAGCCACCCATGCGCCTGAACGGACGTGGAGGGATCAGGCTGCAGAGGGCACTGGCCCCTAAACTGGTGGAGAACAACCAGGCTCAGCTAGATAACCGGAGGCTGCTGTACTTGCAAGGTGCAGCTGCCAACTACCACAATTACATCGCCGAAAAGGTGGCCGCGTAGGGTCCAGAGGACTGCACGTCGCCCAACAAGATCCGAGGCTACCGGCTTGGGACACTGATTGTGAGGCGCAGGGCAGGAGGGTGAGAGCCAGTGCAGGGAAGACGACCGAGAAAGGAACATAGAAAGGGATCCCGCTTAAGTACTCCTGAAATACTTGAGAGCTGTTGAACCCCTTCCTTGGTGAACAC
Source organism: Phyllobates terribilis (assembly GCF_046119375.1). Taxonomy (NCBI): domain Eukaryota; kingdom Metazoa; phylum Chordata; class Amphibia; order Anura; family Dendrobatidae; genus Phyllobates; species Phyllobates terribilis. The sequence continues at coordinate 178,617,357 of NW_027362761.1, read as the reverse complement.
AGGATGACGTGGGCGGTTATAATCCGGAAAGTGTAACCTGAGGAACTTAACAATTGTGAGTAAAACCTGAAGACTGCACCCCACTATGTCCTGGAATTATTGCTGCGCCATCACCAGCCCTGCACTACACAGCACCAGCAACATCTACCTCATAAAATCCCATCTACTGCCCTGGAGCTAAGCTCTGCCTGTGGAGAGCTGAACCAACTCTGCTGCGTCACCATCAGCCCCAGTGGATCTGCACCGCAGCGGCGATCCCATATAGCCAAATACCACAGGTGGCGTCACGAACATTATCTCTAAAAACTTTATTCCCCTTTTACTTTTCCTCTTTTATTGACCACCCTGGGTCATAGACCGGGTCACTGCCACTGTGACATCCCCCAGCATCGCCCTGCCCGGCTACCGAGTACCCCAAGGCCCAGGGGCGTGTTATAAACACATGAATGCTCGGCCAAACAACTGAATTGCAGGGCTGGCTGAGATAGCTGCCAAACGATTGGCCAAACCATCATTCAGCCGACATCTATCTAATGTGTGGCGGGCTTTAAAAGGTAACATGTCATGTCCCAAAATACTATTAACCTACAAATATAGGGTTAATCTACAGATTAATAACGTTAAAATGCTGTTCAGCCACCTTATGAAAGTGCGGCTATCAGGAGACAATGAACTTTACCCCTGCCGGGAACCACTAGCTTTCAGTCATAGAGGCATGCCTGGGGCGGGTTCAGTCACCGCTCTGTACACAGTGCGCGGTGGCTGTAAGCATGCCCCTGTGAGCGATGACAGTAGCAGCTCCAGGTATGCCTCTATGACCGAAAACTGTACTTTGCTATGAGGTACATTTCCTCCTAGTAGCCACACTTTCAGTAATGTGGCCGGACAGCATTTTAATGCTATTAACCTGCAGATTAACTCCATATCTACACTTTAATAGTATTTGGGGTCATGACAGGTTCCATTTAAGTGACTGCAGAAGTCTGTGGTTCCTTCCCATACAATGAGGCCTTGATCAAGACCGGTGATTTTCACATTGGCCTTGATGAGGGGCTGTGCTGGAGTCAGACGCTCCTGATTCATTAAGAGGAGCATGACTTTCAAAGAATCAGGAGGGTCTGACAAGTGGCGTGCACCTTAGTGTGCACCTTGCCACAAATCTTATTCCAGTCAGAATCTGGAGTAATATTTATGGCGTAAGTAACACAGCTTCTTTTCATGCCCCGGCCCCATCCTAGCTCCACCCACTTTGTCAGAGCTGCGCGAAAATGTTGTGAAAAAGCCATAAGTCCCAAAATTTAGCGCAGCCTTGCATTGCGCCTGTAACGGGTCTGGGAGGCGGAACCTCTGAGCAACTTATACAAGGGGGCGGTCCTTGTAAGGAAGCAGGTGGCGACCAGGGAAGACAGGCAGGTAGTCACAGCAGGTGACCGGGACAGTCTCTGGGTAAACGGGCAGGAGGTCACAGCAAGTGACCGGGGCAGTCTCTGGGTGAACGGGCAGGAGGTCACGGCAAGTGACCGGGACAGTCTCTGGGTGAACGGGCAGGAGATCACAGCAAGTGACCGGGACAGTCTCTGGGTAAAGGGTAGGTACGACCTGTGACGGCTGAGCCTCCAGGTAGGCTAGCAGGCAGATGGCAGATGTGTGCTCCCAGGTGAGCAGGCAAGAGTCTCTGGACTGGCAGGTGGTCACAGCACGTGACGGCGGAACCTCCTGGTAGGCTAGCAGGCAGGTAGCAGGTGGGCGCTCCCAGGTGAGCGGGCAAGCTGGTCCATAGACAGACTGACAGGTGTCGGAAGGCAGACCGTCGGACCTCAGGCTAGCAAGCAGGTAAGCGGATAACAGGCAGGAATCAGACAGCAATCTGGCAGGAAACTGGCAGGTAACTGGCAGGTAACTGGAAACGGGACCTGAGGGCTGAAGCAGAGTAGTGAACAGTGCAACAACATTGCTTGGGCACCTCCATTTTGGAGGAGGTGCCTTATATATGGTGAAGTCCTCCGGCCATTGGCCGGGGACTCCTTAGGACGGCGCGCCCTAAGCACCGTGGCCGGGAAGGAGCACGCGCTGCCAGCAGAGCGGGAGGAGGACGCCGGGCTCGGAGCGGAGAGGTGAGGGGAACAGCGTCCCTGCCTAGCAGAGGGCAGGGACGCCGACGCTACAGTACCCCCCCCTTTAGGCCCCCCCTTTTTTAGGCCAGACAGAAATTTAGCAAGGATGAGAGGGGCATGGATGTTCTCCCGGGGCTCCCACGTTCTCTCTTCAGAACCAAACCCCTTCCAATCTACTAGAAAAAAGGTCTTTCCTCTTACTCTTTTTGTGGCCAGAATGTTCTCTACCTCAAACTCGTTTTCAGCGGAAACCGGAGCAGGAGGCGTACCTGTAGACTTGGAAAAAGAGTTAAGTACCACGGGTTTGAGGAGAGATACATGGAAGGAGTTAGGGATCCGCAAGTTGGCCGGGAGGTTCAATTTATAGGCCACCGGGTTGATCTGACTGATGACCTCCAGAGGACCGATGAACCGAGGCCCTAACTTATAGGAAGGAATCTTGAGCCGGACATACTTGGACGAGAGCCAGACCTTATCCCCTGGACGGAATTGAGGAGGATCCAGACGTTTTTTGTCAGCATGTCTTTTCATACGCTCGGACGACTGAAGGAGTGCGGACCGGGTACTCTCCCACATGGAGGAAAATTTGTTAACAAGAGATTCCGCAGCCAGATTATCCACCGAGGTGGAGACGGGAAATGGGATCCGAGGATGCTGACCGAAGACTACAAAAAACGGGGATTTGGAGGAAGATTCGCTCTCGTGATTGTTGTAAGAGAATTCAGCCCATGGCAGGAGATCCACCCAGTCAGAATGGTGGGCATTAACGAAGTGCCGGAGGTAACTGGTCAGGATCTGATTGATCCGCTCCACTTGACCATTAGACTGTGTGTGGTAAGCGGAGGAGAAGTCCAGGGTGACGTCTAGCAATTTACAAGTGGCTCTCCAGAAACGTGAGGTGAACTGTACCCCACGATCCGACACGATGTGGAGGGGCAGGCCATGAAGACGGAAGATGTGGCGGATAAAGTCTTTAGCCAGCTCGGGTGCAGACGGGAGGCCTGGCAGGGGAATAAAGTGAGCCATCTTGGAAAAGCGGTCAGCGACCACCCAAATGACCGTACAACCGGCAGAGACGGGGAGATCAGTTATGAAGTCCATAGCAATATGCTGCCAGGGAGCAGCAGGCACAGGAAGCGGAAGGAGGCGACCGGCTGGCAGGTGTCTCGGGACTTTGTTGCGGGCGCAGGACACACAGGCAGAAACAAAGTCTATTACGTCCTTGTGCAGGGTAGGCCACCAGTAGTGCCGGGTAATAAGCTGGAGGGTCTTTTTCTGACCGGCGTGGCCAGCTAGTTTAGACGAATGGCCCCAGTGTAGGATCTTCTCCCGATCAGGTACTGAAACGAACGTCTTACCGGGAGGGAGACGATTTAGACTCACGGGAGCCACCTGCATTACTCTGGCGGGATCGATGATATGTTTAGGTTCTTCCTCGAGATCGGACACCAGAAAGGATCGGGACAAGGCGTCTGCTTTGATGTTTTTGTCAGCCGGGCGAAAATGAAGAACAAAATCAAAGCGAGCAAAAAACAAGGACCACCGGGCTTGGCGTGGGTTAAGTCTCTGGGCATGCTGGAGATAAGCCAAGTTCTTGTGGTCAGTGTAAATTATTACCGGGTGAAGAGCCCCCTCGAGTAGGTAACGTCACTCCTCCAATGCCAGCTTGATGGCCAATAACTCTCGGTCTCCTATGGAATAGTTGCGCTCAGAAGAGGAGAAGAGTTTGGAGAAGAAGCCACAAGTTACCATTCTCCCGGAAGACGATTTTTGGGTAAGTACCGCTCCGGCTCCAGAGGAGGAGGCGTCAACTTCCAGGAAGAACTGCTTGTTGCCGTCCGGGCGATGCAGCACCGGGGCGGAAGAGAAGGCATGTTTTAAGGAAAGAAAGGCCTCCTCTGCTTCGGGCGGCCACTCTCTGGGATTAGTGCCCTTACGGGTGAGCGCGGAAATTGGGGCAGTCCGGGAAGAGAAGTGCGGTATGAAGAGGCGGTAGTAGTTGGCGAAGCCCAGGAACCGCTGAATAGCCTTCAACCCCTCCGGTCGAGGCCATTTCTCGATGGCAGACAGTTTCTCTGGATCCATTCGGAGGCCGGTCTGAGAAATAATGTAGCCCAAAAACGGAAGCGAGGTCTGCTCAAAGAGGCACTTCTCATATTTAGCGAAGAGGTGATTCTGCCTGAGCCTGAGCAGGACCTGACGAACATCCCTCCGGTGAGTCTGGAGATCCGGAGAGAAGACCAAGATGTCGTCCAGGTACACCACTACACAGGAGTAGAGAAGGTCCCGGAAGATGTCATTGACCAACTCTTGAAAGACGGCAGGAGCATTACAGAGACCAAAGGGCATTACCAGATATTCATAGTGGCCGTCCCGGGTGTTGAATGCAGTCTTCCATTCATCCCCCTGACGGATACGGACCAGGTTGTACGCCCCACGGAGGTCCAGTTTGGTGAAGATTCTAGCCCCCCTCAGACGATCAAATAACTCCGGAATGAGCGGAAGGGGGTACTTATTCTTCACCGTGATCTGGTTAAGGCCTCTATAGTCTATACAGGGACGGAGAGAGCCGTCCTTCTTTTTAACGAAAAAGAAGCCTGCTCCCGCCGGGGAGGTAGATTTCCGGATGAATCCCCGGGCCAGATTCTCCTCAATATATTCGGACATCGACCGGGTCTCAGCAGCGGACAATGGGTAAATACGCCCACGGGGAGGCGTAGTACCGGGTAACAGGTCGATAGGACAGTCGTATGGTTTATGAGGGGGTAATGTCTCTGCCTCCTTTTTATTAAAGACATCAGCAAATGACCAATAAGGAATCGGAAGTCCAGGTAGATTAGTTGGGGTAGGAGAAGGACGGACGGGATGAACGGGAACCAAACAAGTCTTATGGCAGTCCTGTCCCCAACGAAGGACTTCTCCGGTCTTCCAGTCAAGCACGGGTGCATGTTTCTGGAGCCAAGGTAGGCCTAGTAAGAGGGCGTGAGAGAGTCCAGGCAGAACATGAAAAGAGATGCTCTCAGAATGCAGCATTCCCACCTGCAGAGTAATGGATTCGGTGATGAGTTGGATGGGACGTGGTAAGAGGCCCCCATCCACGGCAGCGACAGATAAGGGTACAGCCAGAGGTTTGGTGGGAATGCGGTGTTTTTCTACCAGGGACTGTGAAATAAGATTCCCGGCTGCTCCAGAGTCAAGTTGGGCTAGTTTGAAAAAACGGTTCTCCCTGCAGATAATTGAGACTGACAGCAGCAGAGATGGAGAGGATTTATTCTTGTCTAGGTCGACCTCTCTGAGCGAACCTAAACACAGGCGTTTCCCGACCTCTCCGGGCAGGTACGGATCCGGTGCTCCTTGCTACCACAGTAGAAGCAGCTCCCCTCGGCACGGCGTAAGTCCTGACGGGTTTTGACCATCTTGGTCTGGTCGACCTGCATAGGCTCAGGAGAGTGTACCTGGGGAGAAACGGAGGGAGTGACGGGTTTCTGGAAGGTAGGAGCTAGACGTGGAAACCTCCTCTCACGGGTGACCTCTTTGGCACGCTCCTGGAACCGTAGGTCAATCCGGGTGGCAAGAGTTATTAAGTCATCGAGAGTGGTAGGAATGTCCCGACTGGCGAGTTCATCTTTAATACGGCCGGACAGACCCTCCCAGAAGACAGACACCAGAGCGTCGTTATCCCAGGCCAGCTCCGAGGCAAGGGTACGGAACCGTATGTCATATTGGCCCACGGTGAGACTTCCCTGACGGAGGCGTAGCAGAGACGATACGGATGAGGTCTTCCGTCCGGGTTCGTCGAAGACTTTCCGGAAAGCCGTGAGAAAGGCAGGCAAGTCGGACACCAGGGGGTCTCCTCTCTCCCATAGAGGATTTAGCCAAGCCAGTGCCTCCCCCGTGAGATGGGACATGATGGAGGCTACTTTGGCCCGGTCGGAGTTAAACTGGTGGGACAGGAGTTCAAAGTGCAGGGTGCACTGGTTTATGAAGCCCCGAGCCAGAGCGGAGTCGCCTCCGAAGCGAGGAGGTGCAGAAAGCCGGGGTCCGGAGCAGGATACCATGGTATTGGTGGGCAGCGGAGCTGCCGGGTTGCGAGTCAAGACACTAGCGGTGGTTGCTGGTGGAGCAGTCAGAGTGTCCAGGCGAGAATTGACATTCCGCAGGTGACTCAGGATGGACTCCTGTTGGGACCTCTGACGGGACAGTTCATGACAAAGGTCCGAGAGCGAGGGAGCTTGGGTGCCACCGGGTTCCATGGCCCGAGCAAACTGTAACGGGTCTGGGAGGCGGAACCTCTGAGCAACTTATACAAGGGGGCGGTCCTTGTAAGGAAGCGGGTGGCGACCAGGGAAGACAGGCAGGTAGTCACAGCAGGTGACCGGGACAGTCTCTGGGTGAACGGGCAGGAGGTCACGGCAAGTGACCGGGACAGTCTCTGGGTGAACGGGCAGGAGATCACGGCAAGTGACCGGGACAGTCTCTGGGTAAAGGGTAGGTACGACCTGTGACGGCTGAACCTCCAGGTAGGCTAGCAGGCAGATGGCAGATGTGTGCTCCCAGGTGAGCAGGCGAGAGTCTCTGGATAAGCAGGTGGTCACAGCATGTGACGGAGGAGCCTCCAGGTAGGCTAACAGGCAGGTAGCAGATGAGCGCTCCCAGGTGAGCGGGCAAGAGTCTCTGGACTGGCAGGTGGTCACAGCACGTGACGGCGGAGCCTCCAGGTAGGCTAGCAGACAGGTAGCAGATGAGCGCTCCCAGGTGAGCGGGCAAGAGTCTCTGGACTGGCAGGTGGTCACAGCACGTGACGGCGGAACCTCCTGGTAGGCTAGCAGGCAGGTAGCAGGTGGGCGCTCCCAGGTGAGCGGGCACGCTGGTCCATAGACAGACTGACAGGTGTCGGAAGGCAGACCGTCGGACCTCAGGCTAGCAAGCAGGTAAGCGGATAACAGGCAGGAATCAGACAGCAATCTGGCAGGAAACTGGCAGGTAACTGGCAGGTAACTGGAAACGGGACCTGAGGGCTGAAGCAGAGTAGTGAACAGTGCAACAACATTGCTCGGGCACCTCCATTTTGGAGGAGGTGCCTTATATATGGTGAAGTCCTCCTGCCATTGGCCGGGGACTCCTTAGGACGGCGCGCGCGGCCCCTTTAAGAGGGGGGGAGCGCGCGCGCCCTAAGCACCGTGGCCGGGAAGGAGCGCGCGCTGCCAGCAGAGCGGGAGGAGGACGCCGGGCTCGGAGCGGAGAGGTGAGGGGAACAGCGTCCCTGCCTAGCAGAGGGCAGGGACGCCGACGCTACAGCGCCATCATTTTGTGACTTTTTTAAGTTTTTTACACCAGTATTCTGGCATAAAATCTTTGATGAATTGGGCCTTGAGCCATTATACGGCAATCTGCTATCAAACTTTGCCCTATTGAATGATCCTACTATCATGCATGCATGACATTATCTCAGCTGCAATAAATTTTACAGCTTCTAGGCAGGTCTACAGGTTCATATGCAGGAAGTTTGGAAATTATCTATACAAGCAGGTTCCCTGACATAATATGCATATTTTTATTATGGGATGTTACTTATGTGAATACCTTCAGACTTAAGATTCATACAATCTTTCTTGGCATGTATTAAAGTTTCACTATTTTAACCCCTTCACGACATCGGCCGTACATGTACAGTGCTGTGGGAGGTATGTTCCTTCAAACCGCCATACATGTACAGCGTGACGATCGTGCGGGCTCACTCCAAGCGCCAGAGCGATCAAAAGTGGATGTCAGCACTATATGAGAGCTGACACTCTGCAGCAATGCCCATGATCGGTGCCAGCACCAATTGCCGCTATCAATAGTGACAGAGACATCGATTGGCATAGCAGAGGGAGGGAGCTCCCTCTCTGCTCCGATCGGCACAACGCAATTGCAATCGCAATCACAAAAAAGGTCACCGTATTTACACATAAAGTAGGGTCATCATAAATTACACATACAGGTGCGTCTCACAAAATTAGAATATCATCAAAAAGTTCATTTATTTCAATTCTTCAATACAAAAAGTGAAACTCATATATTATATAGTCATTACAATCAGAATGATCTATTTCAAGTGTTTATTTCTGTTAATGTTGATGATTATGGCTTACAATGAAAACACAAAAGTCATTATTTCAGTAAATTAGAATAATTAACAAAAACACTTGCAAAGGTTTCCTATGCAATTAAAAAGGTCCCTTAGTCTGTTTCAGTAGGCTCCACAATCATGGGGAAGACTGCTGACTTGACAGATTTCCAGAAGGCAGTCATTGACACACTCAACAAGGAGGGTAAGCCACAAAAGGTCCTTGCTAAGGAATCTGGCTGTTCACAGAGTGCTGTATCCAAGCATATTAATGGAAAGCTGAGTGGAAGGAAAAAGTGTGGTAGGAAAAGGTGCACAAGCAACCGGGATAACCGCAGCCTTGAAAGGATTGTTAAGAAAAGGCCATTCAAAAATTTGGGGTAGATTCACAAGGAGTGGACTGCTGCTGGAGTCATTGCTTCAAGAGCCACCACACACAGACGTATCCAGGACATGGGCTACAAGTGTCGCATTCCTTGTGTCAAGCTACTCATGACCAATAGACAATGCCAGAAGCGTCTTACCTGGGCCAAGGAGTAAAAGACCTGGACTGATGCTCAGTGGTCCAAGGTGTTGTTTTCAGATGAAAGTAAATTTTGCATTTAATTTGGAAATCAAGGTCCCAGAGTCTGGAGGAAGAGTGGAGAGGCACATAATCCAAGCTGCTTGGTCTAGTGTGAAGTTTCCACAATCAGTGATGGTTTGGGGAGCCATGTCATCTGTTGGTGTAGGTGCACTGTGTTTTATCAAGACCAAAGTCAGCGCAGCCATCTACCAGGAAATTTTAGAGCACTTCATGCTTCCCTCTGCCGACAAGCTTTTTGGAGATGGAAATTTCATTCTCCAGCAGGACTTGACACCTGTACACACTGCCAAAAGTACCAATACCTGGTTTAAATACAACAGTATCGCTGTGCTTGATTGGCCAGCAAACTCGTCTGACCTTAACCTCATAGAGAATCTATGGGGTATTGTCAAGAGGAAGATGAGAGACACCAGACCCAACAATGCAGACGAGCTGAAGGCTGCTATCAAAGCAACCTGGGCTTCCATAACACCTAAGCAGTACCACAGGCTGATCGCCTCCATGACACGCCACATTGATGCAGTAACTGATGCAAAAGGAGCCCCGACCAAGTATTGAGTGCATTTACTGAACATACATTTCAGTAGGCCAACATTTCGGATTTTAAAATCATTTTTCAAGCTGGTGTTATAAAGTATTCTAATTTACTGAGATAATGACTTTTGTGTTTTCATTGGCTGTAAGCCATAATCATCAACATTAACAGAAATAAACACTTGAAATAGATTACTCTGTAATGACTCTATAGAATATATAAGTTTCACTTTTTGTATTGAATAACTGAAATAAATTAACTTTTTGATGATATTCTAATTTTGTGAGAAGCACCTGTATTTGGTATAGCTGTGTCTGGAACTACCTAATCTATAAAACTACCCCACTAGTTAACCCCTTCAGTGAACACAGTAAAAAAACAAAAAACGTGGCAAAAACTATGCTTTCTCATCATACCGCTGATTAGAAGTGGAATAAAACGTGATCAAAAAATCAAATGTAAATAAAAATAGTATTGCTGAAAACGCAATCTTGTCCCACAAAAAACAGCTTCATCAGCGTAAAACTGAAAGAGCTATAGCTCTCAGAATAGAGCGATGCAAAAAAAATAATATTTTCTATAAAATAGTTTTTATTGTGTAAAAGTGCCAAAACATAAAAAAATTCTATAAATGTGCTATCGCTGAAATCGTACTGACCCAAAGAATAAATGTGTCCTATCACTTTTATCACATGCTGAATGGCATAAAAAAACCTCAAAAAATAATTCCTGAATTGATGGTTTTTGTTCATTTTGCCTCCCAAAAATCAGAAAAGAAAGTGATCAAAAAATGTCATGTGCCAGAAAATTATACCAATAAAAAGGTCAACTTGTCCCGCAAAAGACAAGTCATAACATGACTCTGTCATCAGAAAAGTAGAAAAATTATAGCTCTCAAAATATGGCTTTGCAAAAACTTTGTTCTGCAAAAAAAAGCATCTTTTAGTGTGTGACAGCAGCCAAACATAAAAAACTATATAGATCTGGTATCACTGTAATCGCACCGACCCGAAGAATAAAGTCGCCTAATCACTTATACCGCACGAGGAACAATATAAAAAATTAATAAAACCAATTCTTCACTTGATGTTGATTTGTTCATTCTGCCTCACAAAGATCGCAGTATGGCTCGGCTCACATCTATCCTGCGCTCTGCGCTGAGCGCTTACACTGGGGTTTCCATGTACAGAATCATTGATCACATTGTGTTTGTTTGTTTTCTGTTACCATGGAGACACATAGTGCTGTACGCTATACAAACAAAACCATAGTAGTTATAACTTCAAACTTATTGCAAAGTTGCTTCATTTTCCATTAGTTGTGATATAAAAGTTGTTATAGTTGCAAAAGACATAGATTGTCTAATAAACATATATCACAATTTCTTATTAAAAAAAATCCTACCTAAAAGTTAAAGCAATAGCAAAGTGTGACCTTTATGTTTTAGTTACAGACATTGGCATTTTTAGTATCTTTATTTCTGTAAAAGTGAGTCCTACAGGCGTAGCATGTTGGTTGTTACCGTTTGGCTACTTTATTTAACAAGGGGTATAAGAAGCTTCCAGACTTGATACAACTTAGACCAAGGCCTGTTAACCTATGTCACTCCCCGGCATCTCTGTCTCTTCTCCTATGTCCAACATCTCATGTATCGTCACTCTCTGCTGCTGGGCCTGCCAGCTTGGCGTCTTATTCACCGACATGGATCTCCTGCTGGGATCTCTGGTGCAGTCTTTCTAGCACGTGTGGCTTTGCATGCGTAACTGATGTGTGAGAAGCCAATGCCCCAACGATCAATGCCTGTGCATTAAGATATTGGACCTATTCATTGAGAGTTTGTTATGTTCAGTATGCTTGGCATTGACCCAGCTTGTCTTTTAATCATGTCTATCAATCTGATACCTTTCACAACCTTGGTCTCAGGGTGGTCATCCCAGCCACACAGGGCCAAAGAGGTAAGGGGGCTCTCATCCACCTGTAAATCAAGTAGAATTATGCTTCATGATGAGCTATTGGACTGCAAATGGCCCATTTATTGTTCTTGCACAGGAGCACTCTTCTGTCTGTGTGTGTTTCTGCTCAGTCTGCCTGGTTGTTGAGAATGGGCTCTGGTTGCTGTGACCTACGTCCATATGACTATGTCTTATTCCTGGCATCTCGTCACCGTGTGCTGGTTTCTTCAGCTCAGTTTTACATCAGATATTGCTAACATGCATCATTCCAGGCGTAGTGACCTTGGGATTCCCTACCATAAAGTCCAGATCCAGTTATACAGGTTAAAGCCAGGTAAATACCAGGAAATCCCTTAGACTCTACTCCTGGGATGAGCCCAAAGTCAAATCCATAGTAACCGAGATGGTCCTTATCATCTACAGTAAAGTACATAAGAATAAACTAAGATTATCACTCTTATTTTAACAACTCCAACTACTCATAACGACAATCTATCAGTGTGAATGCATAAAAACGAGAAAAAATGTCCTACTTTTGTGATTGTTATTTTATGGTTTAGGAAAACTGTATTATGTAATTAGTCCCCAAATTTGATGATGCCAAACAAATTGTAATGATATAATAACCATGAGACAACAATCTTGCTTCCTGTACTTAAAGATAAATAGATAAATACCTTTCTCTATTTTCCTGAATTGTTTTTTCCTAACTCTCTTCCGCTTTCTTCCTCTTACAACAACACACAGCATGCTGAGCACCTCCCATATTTCTTATCTAAGATGTGTCAACAGATACTGCAACTGCAGAGTTATTTTCTCAGGATGCCTTGTGGAAGGAAAGGTTAACTTTCTCTATGGCCTTAAATATGGTTTATAACACTCAGGAGAGCTGTCATCAAAATGACAGGATTTCTAAAACTAGAAAGTTAAGAGTTCCAAAAGTTTATATTACATTTTTAATTTACAAAGTACCATTAAAATCACTTTACAGACATCATTACTATCCCCATTGGGGTCACAATCTAAATCCCCCTTCAGTATGTCTTTGGAGCGTGGGGGGAAACCAGAATACCCAGAGGAAAGCCAGAAAAACACAGGGAGAACATACAAACTCCTTGCAGATGTTTTCCATGGTGGAAATTGAAGCATTGAAACATAACAGTGCTAACCACCGAGCCTCTGTGTTATGCGTTCACATAAGCCAAACCACTTGGTAGATCCCAAGACCTCCCTAATGTTCACCCTTTCAACCCCGTACAGAAATCTCCTTTGCTTCAGAGGCCCCTTGGGTTCTTTCCACAGAGTAGATGCAGGTCGGTGTGTAACGTGGCGTGGGGCAGTAGTCGTGGGCGAGGGACTGACCCTGGAACCCCAACACACTACATGGAAGATGCGGTACTGGCTGGGTGTGTGGACTTTGGTATTGTGAGCTGTGTGTTCATGCAGGCCATATCCTGCCTCTGTTCTCGGCTGGCCAGGATCATAAGACAACTTGAGAGTCCAACAGTTCGTCTTAAACATTAATTCTTTACTTAATGGAGTAAGGGGGAAGACCAGGGTGTAAGTACTTTCAAAACAAGGGATCCGGAACTGCCGGGGTTGTGCCTCTTGTTGCAGGGAGAAGACAGACTGGGAGACAGGAGTCAGGTGACCGGGAAGTTGGGGGTGTGTCCACAGAGAGAGCTCAGGAGTCAGGTGACCGGGGAGCTGAGCTTGTGTCTAGGAAGAGGGTGGAAAAGGAGTTTTTGCGCGGGAAAAGCGGCAGTGGACAGTGGAAGTCAAGCGCGACTAGAGGGAGAAGAGGCGCAGGATCCCTGGAGCCGAGCAAGTGAGGTGCACTGTTATGGACTAGGGGCTCAGCGGGTCAAACCGGAGACCGCCCGCTGCCGCCAGAAGACGGAGCATTGTTTAAGCGGGGAAGCCGGAAGAAAGTAACACCGGCACCAGCCGGCAACTGCCTTGTGAGGAGCAAGAGTCAGCTAAGTGAAAAAACTGCCGATTACAACCGTGTCAACTCTGCTACATCTAGCCCAACTGTGGATTGTCAGTTATAGCATATTACCTGCTACTCCCCTTGTTGTCCCCATATTTCTTGTTACTCCCTGCGTGGAGATTGACCCTGTTACAGTAAATCACCCTTGTTTATTAACCCTGTACTGGCTGCTGTGTTCCTGTGTCACTGCATCTAAAGTACCTGTTACAATGGTTCCAACAGTTCCTCAGTTACACCTTCACACATGAGATAGTGGGCACCAGGGGCGGACCTACCGCCCGTGCAGCCGGTTCATTGAACGTGGGCCCCCGAGGGAGAGGGGGCCCCTCCAGCCTCCAGAAGGGCCGTGACTCCAGCATGGGGCCCTGCCGGTCGGGCCCCCCTCTTGTGCGTCTCCTCATGGGGCCCCCCCCGCAGGACCCCCCGCCGTCACATGACCGGAGATGTCCCTGCGCTCAGCATGGGCCCCCGGCCCCACGCTGAGCACAGGGACATCTCCGGTCATGTGACGGCGTCGGCACAATACTTACCCTTCCCCGTGCCTCCGCAGCGTCTTCCGCGTCCTCTGACTGTGACGTTTCAGGTCAGAGGGCGCGGTGATGTCTTTACACCGCGTGCGCTCTCTCCTGACCTGTCACAGTGCAGAGCGGGAAGACCCGGGCGACGCTGGAGTCCGGAGCAGCGCCAGCAGCAGGTAAGAAGTGAGGTGAGTATTGGATTTTTTTTTTTTTCATGTATGGGGGCATGGGGCATTATATGGTGGGGGTGTGTGTAACATCCTGCATGGGGCATTAATTATAAGGTTGGGGGGAGGTGTGACATCCTGCATGGTGCATTATATGGGGGGTGACATCCTGCATGGGTCATTATATGGGGGGGTGACATACTGCATGGGGCATTATATGGGGGGGGGTGACATCCTGAATGGGGCATTATATGGGGGTGTGTGTGTGACATCCTGCATGGGGCATTAATTATAAGGTGAGGGGGGGGTGACATCCTGCATGGGGCATTATATGGGGGGGTGACATCCTGCATGGTGCATTATATGGGGTGTGACATCTTGCATGGGGCCCTATATGGGGGGGTGACATACTGCATGGGGCATTATAAGAGGGGAAGGGGGGAAGTGACATCCTGCATGGGGCATTATATGGGGGGTGACATCCTGCATGGGGCATTATATGGGGGGGGGTGACATGCTGCATGGGGCATTATAAGAAGGGAAGGGTGGAAGTGACGTCCTGCATGGGGCATTATAAGGGAGGGGGTGTGACATCCTGCATGGGGCATTATAAGAGGGGGAGGGGGGAATTGACATCCTGCGTGGGGCATTATATAGGGGAGGGGGGAATTGACATCCTGCATGGGGGCATTATATGGGGGGGGTGACATCCTGCATGGGGTATTATAAGGGAGGGGGTGTGTGACATCCTGCATGGGGCATTATAAGGGAGGGAGTGTGACATCCTGCATGGAGCATTATAAGAGGTGGAGGGGGAAATTGACATCCTGCATGGGGCATTATAAGGAGGGTGGGTGTGTGACATACTGCATGGGGCATTATAAGGAGGGGGGTGTGACCTGCATGGGGCATTATAAGGGAGGGGGTGGTCTGACATACTGCATGGGGCATTGAAAAGGGGGGAAGTGACATCCTGCAAGGGGCATTATATGGGGGGGAGGTGACATCCTGCATGGGGCATTTTATGGGGGGTAGAGGTGACATCCTGCATAGGGCATTAAAAGGGGAGTGTCATCCTGCATGGGGCATTATAAGGGGGGAACAACCTGCATGGAGCGTTACATGGGGGCCAATATTCTGCATGGAGCGTTATATGGGGGCCAGTATTCTGTATGGAGCGTTATATGA
This sequence comes from Phyllobates terribilis, assembly GCF_046119375.1. Classification (NCBI taxonomy): domain Eukaryota; kingdom Metazoa; phylum Chordata; class Amphibia; order Anura; family Dendrobatidae; genus Phyllobates; species Phyllobates terribilis. The sequence goes on along the minus strand of NW_027362761.1, from coordinate 178,602,195 downwards.
GGGCCAGTATTCTGTATGGAGCGTTATATGGGGGTCAGTATTTTGTATGGAGCGTTATATGGGGATCAGTATTCTGTATGGAGCATTTTATCGGGGCCAGTATTCTGTATGCAGTGTTATATGGGGACCAGTATCCTGTATGGAGCGTTATATGGGGACCAGTATCCTGTATGGAGCATTATATGGGGACCAGTATCCTGTATGGAGCATTATAAGGGGGTCAGTATCCTGTATGGAGCATTATATGGGGCCCATAATACTGTATGGAGGACTATACTGTCCGGTCTGCACTGAGCGCTGTGAGGATTCGCCGGTTTCTGAGCTATTGTAGAATTTACAATAGATATCGATCATGTAATGTAGTAAGTGAAATCCTTGGCCTTGTACTATATATATATTTCTCTGCGGTATCTGTGCATCATGAATCATGGTATGTGTTAAAGGGCCCAATGAAACTCTGTCGCCCAGGGCCCACAAAAACCTGGAGCCGGCCCTGGGGGTAAGTATAACAAGTTTTATTTTTTTTAAATACAATTAATTAACTAGGAGTGGGGGGAATCAGAGATGCACGGGGGGATGAGAGATGCATGGGGGGGGGGGGGGGGCTTAATGCCCCCTATGAAGGGCAGGAGGGGGGGCAAAAATTCTTGCACAGGGGCCCACTACAGTCTGTGTCCGCCCCTGGTGGGCACATAACTTCCAATACTTTTCAGTTTCACAAAACATCATCAGACACAGTTTCAGTTCCTGCTGGGTTGTTCCCTTCCAGCAGTTCCACATCTAGTCTCCCACAAGGCTTTACTCCGGTCCCATCATGACCAGAGTAAAGCCTTGTGCTCCCAAAAGCTTGGGGACAACCCGCTCAGGAAGTTGACTACATTCACCCACCAGTGAATATAACCCGATATCTTGACGGTTAAGGGGCTTGGCCATTGGTCTGTACTCTGGCTCCTTCAGTCAAGGGCTGTTCATTCAAGGGTCGGTCTCCAGCCCTTTCGTTATTGCCCGATACTTAAACCACAGCTTGAGGATCAAGCTATCTCCAGTTCTGTTACTATGTAAGGGGGCTGTGTGGGGACATAATACTGTGCAATGGGACTGTGTGGGGACATAATATTGTGCAAGCAGGCTGTGTGGTGACATAATAATATTCAAGGGAGCTGTGTGTGGACATAATACTGTGCAATAGGAACATGTGGGGATATACTACTGTGTAGAAGGGCTGTGTTAGGATGTATACTGTTCTAAGAGGTTGTGTGGAGATATAATACTGTGCAAGGGTGCTGTGTAGGGACATCATTCTGTGTCAGGGTCTGTGTGGGGATATAATACTAAGTAAGGTGGCAGTTTGGGGATATTAAGCTGTGTAGGGGGCTTTGTGGTGAAATTATAACTAGTGATGATTGAGTATGTTTCATTGTCGAACAGGCAATCTCTGCATGTGTCACAGCTGTCTAACAGTCGTGACACTTGCAGGTGCGGCGACAGTAAAAGAAATGCTCAGCACGCCAAAATACTCGGCGAGCACCCGAGTGTGCTTGCCGAAAGAGTTAATGAAACATAATCGATCATCACTAATTATAACATGTAAGGCGGCTGTATGGGAACATTATACTGTGTAGGAGTGCTGTGTGGTGACATCATACTGTGTAAGGGGTCTGCGTGGGGACATCATACTGTATAGGGGGGCTCTGTGGTGACATACTGTGTGAGGAGACATCATACTGTGTGATTGACTTTATTGGGACATCACATTATGTAGGGGGGCTTTGTAATACATTATATTGTGGGGGGGACATCATGTAGTGACCTACTGTGTGAGGGGACATCATACTGTTTGAATGACTGTGTGGGGACATCATACTATGTGTGAGGATTGTGGGGGCATCATATTGTGCTGGGATCTGTTGATCAAGGTACAAGGGGTGAATAACAACCATAGTATGATTTATAAACTTTAGAAAATGCAGTACATTATATGGTTTTGATTAGCTGCTACATGTCACAATAAGTCCTATGTATTACCAGTCAATTTCTAATTTAATATAAAACAATAATAATGAGCAGAATTAAGTTCAGCTGGTTGATTCGGCCCCCCACAATAGTCACAGTCTCTTATATGGCCCCTTGGGAGAATTAATTGCCCACCTTTGATCTAGGCTAACATAATGGTAGGACATTTTCTTAATAAATAAATATATAAAATTATAGGAGTTACACCACCATCTAGTGGAAGTTTGTTGAATTCCTGGAGAACGCTGGATGTACAACTAGAAGCACATACTAGCTGACTAAGAAGCGACATACTGTGCACAGTATTCGCCAATATGATGAAAACAGAAATGTATAGCACAGATATACCTATAAGTTTACATATAATATATGTGGATTAGATTTTGACCAGGGACATTGAATTATGCAGAAACAGACTCTTGTCGCTAGCCGGATAGAATTTCTTGTAATTTATTGGGAATATAATCCCCTGGAGACAAAGGAATTTTATTAACATGCCATCATGCCGAGGGTGATTAGGGATAATTATCTGTTTCATCCCTGACTTCAAAGAGGTTTTCCACTTTAGATGATCATTTTCATATCTTCGTTTTGGGCATATAAATGTGACAGAAGGCCACCCTTTGCTTGGGACTAGATATGAGAGGATCTGACAGAATTCAAATTCACTTGTTCACATGGATTTTACCAGGAAATTTGATTCGCAAAGAAGTTATTCTCCGTGAATTTAATTATGCCCTGGAGTCTCTCCAAACCCCAGTGAATAATAAATGTAATATGTAAAAAATAAAAGTAATACTCATACTCACCGCGCCTCTCTGGCCGCTCCCTGCTGTCAGGTCTTTTGCTCCTCTGTTGTGTCGCATTTGCGGCCTGGTTTTCACTCAAGACTGGGCTTACGGGTACAAACAAGATGCAGAGTAAACTACGCATGACCAGTGACTTCCGGGCCTGTGGCCAGAAGTCGTGGCCAGGTGTTAACTCTAGGCTGGGACTTACAGCCTAGAGTAGGAGTAGGCCCCGTAGTATGGGCAGTGAACTCTGGGACCTGCTCACAGCCAGAAGCCCCAGCTTATAGTGACCACCAGCCTGGAGATACAGTGCGACAAAGCCATGGAGGACTGGACAGTCGGCAGGGATCATCGGGGACGGCCAGAGAGGTTAGCAGCCAGAAAAAACATACTAACCTAACCGCTCACCTTTCCGGCCATCCCTGCTACTCCGTGCCTAAGTACCTTCGTTACATTGCACCTCCAGCCCTGTGTTCACTCTAGGCAAGGCCGCGAGTAGGCCCCGGAATATGCGCATTAAACAACAGCTGGAGAGTTGAGCAAAGAGCTGAATACATTTTATTTTGTTTCTCTTAAAGGGAACCTGTGAGGTCCCCCATGCCCCCAGAACTAGTAGCAGTCGCATGTGAATATATAAACACCCTGCATAACAGTCCCTGTATTACATTACACACATACACACATCTTTAGAAAAAGTATTTCTAAAGTCCGTTTATGAAATATAAATGAGGGCTTTGACTACTCGATGGGGCGTTAGTGTCCCCAGATTAGTCGTCCCACTTAGCATGTTATCACGCCCCTGTGGGCGTGATAACATAACTTACAAGAGCCGGCGTCATCTCCAGCGCTATACATACCTCGCGCATGCACGCGGCTTCTTCACCTCCCATCATTGATCCTCTGTAGCCGGGTGTAACCGTGCCTGTTTCTGAGAGGCGCACTGCGCATGATCGGAGCATCAAGAACTCACCAAATGCTCATCGTGGGTATACTTTAGCCTAATAAAACCTCGCTTTTACTTTCTTACATATAACCTATTGGATTGACAGCTCTGTAGTTGCTCAATAATAAAATTAATCATCAAAAATACATATTGTCTAATAATTATCCACACAGTATATGTGAAAGAAACCAATTTTCATCAGTGTACTGGATCAGATTTTGTCAGTGTTTGGTCATTGTGTCCATTTTAAAACCAGTTATTTTCTCATATGCCCAAAATAAAAATTTGCAAAGCTTCTCCTACTTATTAAAAAGTTAACAACGGACAGCACATGGATTGCACAACGATGGCGCTTGCGTGCTGTCTGTGAATTTCATGGACCCAAAAAAACACGGACATGTGAACAGCACAGTAAACTGTAAAGGGTAAGTGCTCTATCTGTGAAAAACAGATGTCCAAATGAAGGCTTAAAGGGGTTGTCCAGTCCAAATCGATAAGTCTGCAGGCACTCTGTGTGACTACAGACTTATGAATCCCCCCAGTATATGCACTGTGTTCTGCGGGGATTCACCGGTTTCTGAGCCGGGACCGGAGGGTATGTATGACTTATCCATACTCCCAGCCAGCGGGCGCAGCCTCGCTACATATATGTGTATGGCAGCGAGGCCGCACACACTGGCCGGGGTATGTATAACATATACATACTCTCTGTTCCCGGCTCAGAAACTGGTGAATCCCCGCAGAGCACAGTGCATATACAGCTTCTATTTGTCAATTAATATTCTAACTTTAAGGCTGCGTTCACACATTGTGTATTTTCGCTCGCTTTTTTGCGCGCGCTTTTTCAAAATACGCAATGGGCCTTGTTTCTGCCAGCAAAGTGAATGGGAAATTCACTTTGCCGTTCAGACACTGTGTGATTTTACGCAGCGCGAAAGCGCAGCTGCGTAAAGAATTGACATGTCAATTCTTTACGCAGCTGCGTCCTGCACTTTCTCCCTATTGTGCCCATTATAAGCGATGGAATTACGCAGCGCTGTTCACACACTGCGTAATTCCAGCGCTTTTTTACGGAGGCGCAGGACAAACTATGGATACTCACCTATCCGATGGATGGGAGAGGCATCCGGTCCGGTCCCGCGCTTCCAGCATCTGCCGGTGAAGCGATCAGCTGTTAGCTAACCGGCTTGTAACCGGCCGGTCAGCTGATTTACAAGCCGGTCAGCCGACAGTCAGCTGATCGCTTCACGGCAGATGCTGGAAACCGCGGGACCGGACCGGACGCCTCTCCCATCCATCGGATAGGTGAGTATCCATAGTTTTTTTATTTTAATAACTTAAGCAGTGTATGTACTGCAGCCAGAAGCTGTCTGTACATACACTGCTAGGGGGACACTCACACACACACACGACACAGACAGTACACACAGACACAGACAGTACACACACGACACACAGACACATACATTACATTATATTACATACATACAGACACATACATTACATTACATACAGGTGTCCATGCTCGTCACACTTCATTTCTCCTGCACCTCCGTAAAAAAAGCGCAGTGTGTGAATGGAGGTGCAGTGTGTGAATGGAGGTGCTTTTTTACCTGCGTAAAAAAACGCAGGTAAAAAAAGCAGGAAAATACGCGCACGTAAAAAAACGCAGGGAAATACGCAATGTGTGAACGCAGCCTAAAACAATTTGTCTAAACAGGAAATGAAGAATATTCTTTATATAGCTCCAACATTTTCCACAGAGCTTTATGATAGTGAACAAACAGCCATCTAAAATCATAAGTAATGAACATAAAGGCGCAATTAATGAGACAAAAAAACAACAACAAAAAACAAGAAGCTTACACTGTAGATGGAATGTGAGAGACACAATAGGCGCATGGTGCTCATTGTCCCAAGGGAACAGCCTCTTCTGTTGGTAATGGGAAATGTAGACTAAACTCCCATCTGTTTGCATTGTGTTTTATCTAAAACGATAATTTTACGAGAAGTACTGGAGAGCATTTTGGATATAATATGGAAAGATATAGTAAGGCCTCTGTCAGTTGTCCATCAGTCAAATATGTGAGCTAACAGCATTTTTCACAGATAGAACACATACACGTTATATTTTTTGGGCTCAGTTCACATATCTGTGTTTTTTGTTGACCGTGTGGTCTGCAAAAAATCACGGAGTCATGGATTAAAATTACCTATACGAGTCTATGGCTCCGTTAAAATCACGGACAAGCACATGGATGGCATCACTGTACCATCTGTGTGCTATCTCTGATTAAGGCCACGTTCACACTATCAGTATTTGGTCAGCTTTTTACATCAGTATTTGTAAGCCAAAACCAGGAGTGGGTGATAAATACAGAAGTGGTGACGTGCCTCTATTATACTTTTCCTCTGATTGTTCCACTCCAGGTTTTGGCTTACAAATACTGATGTAAAATACTGACCAAATACTGAACATGTAAACGTGGCCTAACAGTGTGATGGATAGGAGAACCTTTACAGTTTTTTCCCCCAATCAATGAAATATCACTGATGAAACTCAGATCCAAAACACTGATGAACAATGGTCAGTGTATTCACGTATGAGAAAAATCATGCACATGTAAATGAGGAACAGAAAAATGAAACTCCTGCAAGAAACATCTCTGTGCCAGCATGGTCACAAACACCTACAGATGGAGCCCATTGACTCTTATGTCTGCTGTGCTCCCATTAGGGTGTCTGCCATTGTAAAGAAGCGCAGCTGGATGCTCTTTTTCTTCCTGTAAAAATGACAGAACTTGTGACAGAGGCCCTGATTTATGAGTAAACCAAGCCTAACCTGAAAAGAAAAAAGCTCTAAAGCCCAATGTGCAGGAGCCTGGCACCACGGCAGATGGTCAGATTGCAGGCGAGGACCTCAGTGCCTGTATTTTAATAAGACCATAAGAAATCACAAATGTCTCTGAATGAAATTCACAAAACAACGCCAACAGATCTGCCCTGACACACGACACTAGAAGTATTCGACTAATAAATGATATTAAAATGAATGAGAGCTACCATATAACTGTATGTTGAAGAAGATACAAATGTATGGCAATTTGCTTACATTTATTTCTCATTTCTGAAAATATTACTGTAAAAAAAACACACTTGAAAATCTAAATTTGTAATATGAGGTCAGCTAGACAAGACATAGGCAGCGTTCCCGCTTCAGTCCATATCAATGTACTGCAATACGCAGCATACATCACAGTATTGATCTGCTGCTAGTCATTTATGGCAATGGGGACAGTATTACATTCCATGATTGATGAACTCCAGATATCCACATCTCCACTTGTATATTTAGTTCACAGCATTGTAATGACCTGAGGATATTTAGGCCTTGTGAACATCAGTATATAGCGGATGTATACGCTGTACATATTTATACTGTTGCATTTATATCTTCTAATGTGAGAAGTGGCTACAGTAGTGTGCAGGTGCTGCTCTGCTGGCTCCAGACGGATACATTATAGCAAACTATGTGTGCAGCGGCTGTGTTCAGTTCCCAGAGCATTGCCAAGACTGGATACAATTTTGTCCACTAGTCCTGCACAACATACAGCCCAGGGGCCACATGCGGCCCACAGAGCTGTCCGGGAGGTACTGCTTCCTTCTTCCTATTTGGGGCGCCAGGAGCGGGACAGAAGAGCGCTTGTTAGCCCCGGCCCGATGTGCAATGGCGTGAAGAGGTCAGCACGCTGCTAACGCAGAGGCAGCAGAGACAGCGGGCACTAGTAATTAATTGCTCCATAGAGGACCTGATAATTAAATGTGCTACCATTTTAGATGAGGGGCAGGTTGGTTTTACTGCAAGGGCACATTAAGGGTCAATGGGGGAAATTATGGAGCAATTAGGGAGGATTGTGAAAAGTGGCATAGTACAGTGAGGGGCAGTGGGATGGGGGGATGTTATGCAGAGAGGCAGTGTGGGGGAGACATGGAAAGGGGCGTCTCCATACCCAAACTCCTGCACTGGTTAGAACTGCTTCACCATCATACTAAACAGTGCAGGTTTTCTTTGCTCTAGCATTGCCAGGGTTAATCAGTTCAGGGATCTCCTGGAGCTTTCCATCATGGATTGCTTCAGCTGTTCTGTATTGGACACTCCCCTCTGGTATACATGCTTGCCACTTGCAGTTGGGAATTGCCAGTGATAGTTCATTCTGCATGATTTGGAGTTGGCATTTGGAGAGTTGTTCTAGAGATTTCTACGTGGAGTTTGTTTGCGTATTCATCCTCATCCTCTCCTATTTTGTTTCGCCTACCTTACCCTCCCCTGTGTTCCACTCTGTTGTTTGGTAAGTGTATTTTGATTGCAGTTTTCATTTATCCCTGTTTGTCTTCACTTGTTTATCTGGTTAGTGTTATCCTATACACTTCGGCCTCACACCTTCCTAGGTGGGGGAGGGAACAGATAATGGTAAGTCAGGAGCACAAGGCCTGTGACCCTGGCGTCTCCACCTTCCGCAATAATCTGGAGGATATGGATAGACTAGGGCACCCCCTAGCGTGAGGGATATCTGGTGCTCTGCTTACATATTCATCTGTATGCTCTTATGACAGCTCACTGTGCCTTCACTGACCTGCCTCCTGTTTTACCTAGCCCCGCACTACTAGATGTATTATGTAAAATAGGAGGCCGGTCAGTGAAGGTACAGTGAGCTGTCATAAGAGCATACAGATGAATATGTAAGCAGAGCACCAGACAGAGCACGAGCATATCATTATGGCAGAACTGAAAGTAAAGATTACACAAGAACCACAGGATGGATTTCATCAACCCAGGTATCATATTAATCAGTGTAATGGCGCCCACCTGACAGTGTATGTAGTTTACTGAGCACAATCCTGCTGACAGGTTCGCTTTAAAAATCCTCAAAATGTAGAGATTTTAGATTATGAAGAGGATTTGGCCTTTCTGCTATAAAAACTCAGTTTAATTTAGCGTGTGTTTTGTAAGGGGGAAGACCGGGGTGTAAGTACTTTCAGAACAAGGGATCCAGAACTGCCGGGGCCGTACCTCTGGTTGCAGGGGGAAGACAGACTGCGAGCACGGGAGTCAGGTGACCGAGAAGCTGGGGGCGTGTCCAGAGCCAGAGCTCAGGTGACCGAGGCGCTGGAGGAGTGTCTAGGAAGAGGAAGAAAAAGGAGTTTTGCGCGGGAAAGCAGGCAGTTGCCAGTGGGAGTCAAGCCCAACTAGAATGAGAAGAGACGCAGGGTCCGTGGAGCCGAGCAAGTGAAGTGAAGGGTTATGGACTAGGGGCTCAGCGGGTCAAACCGGAGACTGCCCGCTGCCGCCAGAAGACGTGGAGCCGAGCAAGTGAAGTGCAGGGTTATGGACTAGGGGCTCAGTGGGTCAAACCGGAGACCGCCCACTGCCGCAAGAAGACGGAGCATTGTTTAGGCGGGGAAAACAGAAGAAAACACTGGCATCAGCCTTTTTGGGAACAAGAGTCAGCTAAGTGTAAAACTGCCAATTACAACCGTGTCGACTCTGCTACATCTGTGGATTGTTGGTTATAGCCTACCTGCTACTCCCCTTGTTGTCCCCATATTTCCCCTGTTACTCCCTGCGTGGAGATTGACCCTGTTACAGTAAATCCCCCTTGTTTATTAACCCTGTACTGGCTGCTCTGTGTTTCTGTGTCACTGCATCTAAAATACCTGTGTTACATGTTAACACTGATTTTCTTGGGAGAAAAAATGCTCAAAATCCTTCTCAAATACAAATGTTGGTTATGGTGATGTATTAATATAAGTACCCCTTTACATTTTTTGTGACCCTTGGGATTGGTTCAGTATGGCAATGTGGCCCTTGGACCAAAAAATGTTGTGCACTGCTGGCTTAAAGGGAATTTCACCAGGTTTTTGCCACTTAATATGAGTAGCATAATGTACAGACAGAGACCCTGATTGCAGAGATTTGTCACTTACTGGGCTGCTTCCAGTGGTTTTGGTAAAATCAATGTTTTATCAGCAGGAGATTATCACTAGTAAACCTGCTGCCATGTAGTCCTCCATATTCATGAGCTCAGTATAACCCGCTCACCACCACTGATTGATATCTCACTGCTTATGCACAGTGTACACAGAAAGCTGCCAATCATTCGTGTGGGTGAGGTTACACAGAGCTCAGAATTCAGGTAAATGCTAGATCTGCAGCAGATAAAACGGTGACTTTATCAAAACTGTAATACATCGCTGGAATCGGGGTCTCTGCCCTTACATCACACTGCTCTCAGATGGGGTAGAGAAAAAGCTGGTGACAGATTCTCGTTAAACTAATTCTAAAGTTCTTTCATGGCTAGATGCAAAGTGATTCTAAAAACAAGTGGGACCACCACAAAAAGTTGAGGACTGTGCTCAGCTTTCCAGCGGTTCCACAAACCATGAACGGTACGGAGGTCGAGCATGCGCACCCCCATTCCATTCAATACGGAGCTCTACAGAGTCCAGTTTCTGTGTTCCAGACCCCCGCTCTTAGGATTAAACCAAAAAAGGGGGGGACAAAGTCCTCTGATCTACAATATATAATCACAGTAATTGAACCCTAAACGAATCCATAAGTTATTATAATATTATAATTTAGCTAAAGGTTCAAGTAGATATCAAAAGAATGAAAAATAAATCCGAGAGCTCTTTGTCAGAAAAAAAACGTGGGATCTGTTTTTGCACAAAGTCAATTTTATTAAAGAAATATATTCATACACCTAGAAAATCCACATATGGTGAGAAAAGACAAATTGCTAAAATGTATTTGCAGCAGTAGTGTGTAATAAAGACCCATGGGAACACAGAGGATTCCCAGCCCTCAATCAGAGTTGGCAGAAATTCACCCCCGCAAACAAGCATAACAGCCTCCGAGACAGCAAGGATTTGGAATATTAAATAGGAGTCACAATGCGCTTGACAATAAGCACTAAAGAGATATAGCACGGCATAATAAGATATCAGTAAAGGAATGCTGTACCTGGAGACATATTAGCGTACGGCTGACACATCTGGCCGTACAGTAAAGCCCCATAGACTTCTATGGCAGCCACAGTACAGACAGCGCATCTCCCACTGTATGGCAGCAGGGGGCGCAGTGCCCGGGAGCACACTAGACTCCGCCCTCACTTATATATGGTAGCGGGGCTGGCAGAGTGAGCACTCTCGGGCAGAGAGGGGATGTGATTCCGCGTAGTCTTCCTCTTCCTCCCGATACTTGCGCTGCTCACAGCCGGGATTGCACAATACGCTGATACCTCCCGCTGCGCCTTTGTTGTGCTGGAGCCGCCGGCAGGTCGGGGCGGAGAGTTGTGCGGAGACGTCATTTCTGCCAGGAAAACTTCTTCAACCTACACAGCAACCGGTGCCGGGAGCGGAGAAGTGGCCTGTGCTATGGACGGGAGGGCAGGAGCCGGCGCTGTGCACATGTGAGACTCCGGTAAGCACCGTGCCACTGCCGGCTGCAGGACAGAGCCGAGCTGCCACCAGCCGCGTGCGGACAGAAAGTGAAACGTTTGTCCCAAGCGGCCAATCAGCTCTCAGCTTTTACTGCTGTAGTGAAGTTTGACTTTAGAAGTTGTGATGCGATTGGCTGCTGGTATCTGATCCTGGGCTGTGATTGGCTGGCTGTCATGTGATGTCTGATCGGCAGCTGCCAACTGTCTTTGTGTGAGAGCTGCCCTCATCATATGTGTGGATAGATAAGTAATGGAGGGGGCTGGGGCTGTCAGTGCTCCTCTAACGAATACACCAGGAAAACTCCAGTCTGGAGCTGCTAATAACAATAGACAGTTCAGAGCTGTTACTGAAGGTGTTGTCCCTTTAAGAGCAATCTGTCCAAGGACCCTCTTTAACTTTGGGCCCTAAGAGAGCGGGCCTCCCTTGTCTGAGGGTGCAGCACATTCTAGATCTATAGACACTGTCCTGGTGCCACTGCTGCCTCACCCTCACCTGCTCCTCTTCTGCTTGTAGTGACCTCACCCTGTCATGTGTGTCATGGTGCTGTCACCAATCTTCCCTCCATAGATGTGCTGCATGGGAAGCTGGGAGACATTTAACCCTTGTTGTGGCTGTCACCAGAAACCAAAATGACCTTCTCCTTCTTCCTAAACACAAACAAAGTGAAATATTAGTCATATGATAAGTAATGAAGTGAGGTCTGTGTGCTGCACAACAGTGACATATTGTCCTAGTGATCAGCGGTCCTCAGAGGATGCTTACTTGTCCCTGTCAGGAAGCTGGACCTCCTGCTGAAATCTGAAGGGTGTGGTATGGCTGTCATGGTGATCAGATCTTCCTCTGTGACTTTGTATTTCGGTCCATGAGTGTGAGGCTGCTCTTCATAATGGTGTGGAATTTTTTTTTCTTCAGTTCATGGACGATGAATAATTTTGGCGACTGTTCTGTACTCAATGTAAATGTTTCAAGATTCTCCGGTTAGTTCCTGCACTTGTAGAATTTAAAGGGGTATTCCAGCCTGAAGCCTCTATGATGGCTGGTTAAATGCTAGACCTGGGAGGGTGCGCAGCTCCATGGAGATGTCTATGGCACCGAATAAAATGGCCGAGTACAGTGTTTGGCTTTCATCTGTGCCATAGACTTTGAGTGGAGAAACGGGACACATGCTCTACCTCCTATCTGCGGTTGGAGGGGGACCAGGATAGGTGGAAAGCGTGCGTCCAGTGATCATATGTGTGTAATCCATTCTATATACTGTACGTTCCACTTCATTCATTGAGCACACATTAGTACATCTCACAGTTAAGATGGATTCGGTCCTGTTGGTTCTTGGCAGCCCGGGGTCTTGTTCTTCACCACAAGTGTTACTCAGATAGCACGACGCAGAATGCTTTACCCAAAATGACTTGCAGATGTGTTTCTTCACAATTAATAAAATGTTGGCCAAACCTGAAGGGAACGTCACGGTTACTGGAGCACAAAGATACTACAATTTGCTGTAATCAGTATTTTTCTCTTAATCTGACAGAGTAAGATCTTGGCCAGTGTTTGTATATATATTTTTTTTTTCCAGAGCAAAAGCAATGTCTACAGTGGCCAATAGGAGCCCTTGTCTTATTTTTCCAGCGCTGTTAGATTTGAAGTTCTTTCATACAGGATGGCTTATCCTACTAACAATGGCGGCACTTTGTAAAAAAAAAAAAAACAACAAAAAAAAAAACCCTTCTTTAGTAAACGAGATCTGTTTGCATTGCTTGGCTACAGATTGATGCTAAAGGGGAGTCCGGCAGCTTTTTTTTTTTTTTTGCCTCTAATCTGCCAATGTCTCTACACACCCCTGTATGCCAAATCTGATGGAAACTAACCTCAGAAACCTGTTCAAGTGATGTGTACATTGTCATTTCACATTACATTTAGGTGGCGTCTACATAGTGACCTGTATTGCAAGGTGTACTGTGTCTTGGCTCACCCCCTGTAACAGAGGAAAAGACAGGTAGAAAAAAAAGGGTTACAGCATCAAGATCTTCAGTTAAAATAACATATTTATTAGGGAAGTATTAAAGGAGTGACAACTCCAATATCAAAGATGTGTAGGAAATGCGTTTCTGACTTGTATCTTTTTTCATTATGCAATGACTAAAGCTGGCAGTCTGAAACGCGTTGGCTGGAGATCTTTGATATTGAGGTTGCAACTTTTTTTAAATTCTTGCCTAATGTGTTATTTTAACTGACAATCTTGACTCTGTAACCTCATTTCTCTTGCGGCATTGAAAGCCTCCATGCTTCGGATCTTCATATGGGTGAGCTGACTTTTTGGAAGGTTGTGGTGGTGGTGGTGGTGGTGGGGGGGGGGGGGACAAACCAAAAAAAACATGTCAACAGTGCGTGCCCAAAACTTAGTGGAGGCTTCCGATAATGCACATAAACCAGTGGGGTGCTGAAGAGATTGCTAAGGTTGACTTTGACTGATTTTTTTTTTTTTTTTTTTTTTTTTTTTTTTTAGCATTCAGGTGCAAATTTCGTAGCATTTCTTGCAGTCCTCTATGATCCCAAGGACCAGATGTCAACAGTTAAGGCCTTTTATACTTTTTAGATGAAAGATGTCCGAACCCTCACCACCATCTGGAGAGTGTGGGGGTGCCCAACGGTCTCCTGACAAATAATGTTTTTGGGGGTAGGAGTCAGGAGCGATAACTGTGCCGAATGTTTATCTCATGTGTATAGCCAGCTCCCAATATAGGGGTATAATACTCTGGTGGAAGGAGGTCTGGAGATGACATCATGAATGTGCGTCCCCATAAACCTTGTACAATCGTAAATCCGAACCCTACAGTTTGCATTATTAGTGGCACATCCCTTTTCCACTGAATATTGGGGCATTTCTGACGTGTCCCTACAGTATGTAGATGAGGATATCTAGTAAATTAGAAGATTGCTTTAGAAACTCTCAGTACTGGCTCTATGCCAGACCTCAAGGAAATCATTACAACTCCTGACTCGTGGTCCGGTCTCTTCATGTGTAGTTTCATTATAGGAGGCATTCACATAACTAACTTTAATGTCAGCCATGCCTGCATGTCGTCTTCTGTCTGTAATCTAACAGCCAACTAGATTGACCCTGGGAGGTCGCCATCTTTTTGAAAAAAACAAACAAAAAAAAAAAAAAAACAACCAAAAACGCTTGCCTGGTGAATCACTGAGGGCTTTTATTTTATTTATTCAGTAGAAGAGAGCTTTTTTTTTTTTTTTTTTTTTTGTCTGTGTTCCCAATAAAGTAACTATTTTAGAGTACAGAACTGATGCTGTCCTTCTGTCATTCCTCCTAAGCAATGTCCCTACAGAGTCTTGCAATGAATGGCCGATGTCCCCCTGTGTAGGGTCACACCACCAACACCCAGTCTCTAACTGAATGATAAATAGCCAGGAGGAATAATGGAGGAACAACTGAGTTTTAAGAAAATGTGCTCCTTAATTGTGATATCACTTGCACTAGTTACTAAAACGCGTCGTGCCCGCTCTCCTACCAGGCTCTGTGACCCATCTAATCTCATGATGCCCCTTCTATCTTCTGTCTGAACGATGTCTTACTGCTGTTCTAACATCATTTTGTTACTGCTTCCATTTCAGCACAATTTACCCTTTTGCAGCCCCTTTAACCATTATAGTGTAAATCTCATTTCCATTTCTGCTGATTAGTCATGTACTTGTCCCAAATCTCTAGGGAGGAGTGTACTAACTTTTTGTGCAGGTTCATCTTACACAAGAAGCACAAAGATAAAGCTACGTTGGACAGTACAAGAATACATTTCATATTCTCTTAAGGGAAATGGCAATGGTTTCCTCCTAATAATTCAATTTTCAACTTCAGGAAATGAAGCGGTAGTTTATGGGTTATTAAGGCACGTTCTGTACAAGGAGTCATGCCTCAAATCATCCATTATCATAGAGCTTACTCAGCAGACCCTCAAGAAGCATTCCCAACAATTATATATACATTTATTTTAACTATGTATTGTAAGTGAAGTAATATACAGTGGCATGTAAAAGTTTGGGCACCCCTGGTCAAAATTACTGTTATTGTGAACAGTTAAGCAAGTTGAAGATGAAATGTACACTTTAAAAATTACAAAAAGGAAAATGGGCCAATGCAAAAGTTTGGGCACCCTGCATGGTTAGTACCTAGTAGCGCCCCCTTTTTGAAAGTATCACAGCTTGTAAACACTTTTTGTAACCAGCCAAGAGCCTTTTGATTCTTGTTTGAGGGATTTTCCTCCATTCTTCCATGGAAAATTCTTCCAGTTCTGTGAGATTCCTGGGTCGTCTTGCATGCACTGCTATTTTGAGGTCCAGACACAGATTTTCAATGATGTTCAGATCAGTGGACTGTGAGGGCCATTGTAAAACCTTCAGCTTGTGCCTTTTGTGGTAGTCTAAGATTAGCTGTTACCAGATTCAGCTGCGGATACCCCAGATTACTCCGTTCCTGGCAGTGGCCACTAAACAATGTCACGGAGCTGTGGTATTAGTCTCCGAACACTGCAGGAGCTGGTGTCAAACGAACCCATCTGATATGGATGACATACCATATACCTTTTATCACGTTACTGTATGTAGAGATCTTTGTATTATGGTAAGCATGGTGTGTACATCAGATACTGTAATCTGAAGTATTAAAACTGGTTGTCCTGCTGAACTAATCGTTCAAACATCTGTGTGTGATGGTTCGCTTGTCTCCAGGTTGTAACCCTGACTCCTCGAGATTTTAGAAGCGAACAAATCTGTTTTCTGATGGCTCTTAAAACTGTTCAGTTTAGGTCCTACTGATTTTTTTTTTTTTTAAACGGAATTTGACACCTAATCTGTGAGCTGCTTGATGTAGGGCCAGGGATCCTGATTCCAGTGATCCTGATTCCAGTGATGTGCCACTTACTGGAATGCTTGCTGTAGTTTTGATTAAAATCTTTTACTAGCAGGAGATTATCACTAGAGGACTAGGAAACCTGCTGCCATGTAGTCAAGCTTATTCATGAGCGCTGTATAACCTCACCACTGATGGGCAGCTTTCTGTGTACACTGTACATGGGCGGAGTTATAAAGAGCTCAGTATTCAGAGAACTGCTAAATTTGCAGCAGGTAAATCAGTGATTTTTATCAAAATGACAGCAAACAGCTCTGTAAGTGATGCATCGCTGGAATCAGGGTCTCTGTCCCTATCATGCTGATCTCAAATGTGGTAGCAAAAAAACCTGGTGACAGATTCCCAGTAATCAAAGACATTAATTCTACATCAAACTGCTCATCTCTCTTGGTCCCTCTCCCGTAATCCCTACGCCAGCTAGTTTTCCCACTTTCAGTCACAGCCAGCCAGAAAATGTCCTAGTAAAAGGCAGCCATTCCAACAAATGGTTGGTTCTCCATGTAATGCAAGCAGGTGCAGACATATCACTGGTGCAAACTGTGGTCGCACAGGGGCCCAAGAGGTGAGGGGGCCCCTTTCCACCTCCTCCAAAGCAAAGTGTGCATTATGATGAGCTATTGGACTGCCAAGGGCCCATATACTGTTCTAGCACTGGGATCCTCTTCTGTCTGTGTCCGCCGGTGAATGCAAGGGCAACTTGAGTACCAGAAGTGGAGATGTCCAGACATGTGGACTGGGGTCTTCGATGCTATTACTAGTGTAGGTTTTTGCTATTGCATTTTAGAAACGTTTGTGTTTCTCATTAATCGCTGTGTTAGATTTGCAGTTCAGGGTATATATTTTACTTTCAAGCCTGCAGATCTGTTATGAGCAATTTCCTGTGGAAATGAGGGAAGTGCAGTGTAAAGTGATAGCTGTAAAACGTACTCTTTAGTAGCTAGTGTATTTTGGCAGAGAGGTGGGAAATAATACTCGGGTCACATGTGATATTCTGCTGGAAGTCCAGCTTACAACTGGTAGTTACCGTGCATATGGAGTATTGGCTGTGCGGCCCCTGGATGTATTCTAAGATGTGTCCAATTAGTAGACATGATTTTTCAAAGCTGCTGGACTTCATTTACTTTTCTCTGGAGTCTTCACTTCTTCTTCTAGATTGTAGATGCTGTACATAAGATAAGACTTGTGAACCTTGGCCACAACTAATTTCCAGAATGACAGGGATTCCATCACGCCATGACGCTGACCAGAGAAGGTGAACTTAAACTCTACTCTGATCCCATACTGTTACTCGCTCCTGTTGAGCTTTTACATCAGATAGATAGATAGATAGATAGATAGATATCTCTATATATACTGATATCTTCCCAGCCCACCCAATCATGACCATCCGTTCATCTTAGCCGAGCACTCCTGTGTTCTCTGAGATGGATGCTGGTAGAATCACCTGGCGGAAGCATGGCTTCTCTCTGGGAAGAACAACGTATTGGAAACTGAAAGGGAGAAGATACAGATTAGATATTAGAAAAAACTTTTTGACAGTGAGGGTGATTAATGAGTGGAACAGGCGGCCACGAGAGGTGGTGAGTTCTCTCTCAATGGAAGTCTAAAGACAGTGGCTGGACAGACATCTGTCTGAGATGGTTTAGTGAATCCTGCATTGAGCAGGGGGTTGGACATGATGACCCTGGAGGTCCCCCCAACTCTAACATTCTATGAAATTCATTGGGCTGGAGGCTAGTATACACATCACACTGCTTTCTGATCCCACTGATATTAGCAGCCTAATTTGTATGTGGGCCTAAGCATGGGGAGGTGTTGAGTCTGGTGGCTTCAGGAAACCTCACTCAGGTGCACAATACACCATTGTTTGCTCTGGTGCCTAACGCCAGTAGTGACTGTTTTACCTCTCATACTGAGATGCCACTGCCATCAAATGAATAAATGGCAGTCAATGCCTTCCCGTCAGTTTGGAGAAGCACTTTGTTTTCCATTTGTGATATAATTTACTTGTGCAGTATTGCTTGCGTCAAGTGATTTGTACATGACTAGTTGAGTGGGGCTCCTGGGGACTACCTATGAAACAGCATGTGGTGTACATTTACTTGTGAGTAGTTCCGCCATACCATGTCCCTCTTGTGAAATGACCATATTGTTTTCCTGGAATACAAGTGATACTTATTAGATACAGCGCTCTGCTGATATGTAAGGCATTAGACCTGCTACATGTAATTGTCTGCAGCCATTCACCCAAACAGCTGGTTGTACACACTGTCAAGCAAATGTTCTCTGGCGACCATATAAATGTGGTGTCTCCTGAGGCCCAGCATTTGTGGTTTGAGATGTGATAAAGCCATCACTTCTGTTAGCAATCAGAAGCATAGCCTGTGCTACCGAGGAAGCATTGTCATTCATCTGACTTTGATGTCCCTCAGCAGGTTATTGCATTGACAAGTTAGGAATAAAGCTGCTCCTGCTGCCCTGACCCAGGCCCAGAATGAGACCCTTGTGGAAATACAAGCTAATGGAAAATGCTAAAATTTGAGATGCTGCGTGGAAGGCCAATGCCGGTGTTCATTACAACCACAGCGCATTCCTGACTTGTGGCTCCCCTTATCCTCATGCTAACTCTTCCCACAAGACTGCGCTAATGCTCAATTCCTGTAATGTACATTAATATGGTCCATTATAAGAGCGTGGATGGGAAAGCAGGAAGGTATAGACGGTACGAAGCTTGAATTAATGCTAGATCGCCTAATTGGAAGGAATAAAATGGGGGAAAGATTTATGAAACTACCTAAAAAAAGAAACTGGTATTTATAATATGTATCATAAGGAAAAGGGGGGGGGGAGATATGGGAATTAAAATATAACTTTTATTAAAATAGGATGCCAGTATATATTTTTACAAAGTTTATTATATTGGGATCAACAGCTTTTTCCAATTGCCGTATTTATTCACACATTCTCAGTATGTTATTATAGATGATATATAATTTGTTAGTCTATACATATTCCTAGCCAATGTCCCTCTTTTATAAATCTTCTGTGGTTTATTAAGAGTGAACCACGGCAATGTTGGCAAAACAAACGTGGTCTTCCTGACCTAACAAGAAAAGCAAAACATAACGTATGGCACAGTCCTTGTTGCTACGGGTAGCCACTTGCTTCTGGAGCAACCCAGTCTGTGTCCATTTTGGTGGAGTCGGTATAACATGGTCCGACTCCTAAAAAATATACAGTACAGACCAAAAGTTTGGACACACCTTCTCATTTAAAGATTTTTCTGTATCTTCATGACTATGAAAATTGTACATTCACACTGAAGGCATCAAAACTATGAATTACCACATGTGGAATTATATACTTAACAAAAAAGTGTGAAACAACTGAAAATATGTCTTATATTCTAGGTTCTTCAAAGTAGCCACCTTTTTGCTTTGATTGCTTTGCACACTCTTGGCATTCTCTTGATGAGCTTCAAGAGGTAGTCACCGGAAATGGTCTTCCAACAATCTTGAAGGAGTTCCCAGAGATGCTTAGCACTTGTTGGCCCTTTTGCCTTCACTCTGCGGTCCAGCTCACCACAAACCATCTCGATTGGGTTCAGGTCTGGTGACTGTGGAGGCCAGGTCATCTGGTGTAGCACCCCATCACTCTCCTTCTTGGTCAAATAGCCCTTACACAGCCTGGAGGTGTGTTTGGGGTCATTGTCCTGTTGAAAAAGAAATGATGGTCCAACTAAACGCAAACCGGATGGAATAGCATGCCGCTGCAAGATGCTGTGGTAGCCATGCTGGTTCAGTATGCCTTCAATGTTGAATAAATCCCCAACAGTGTCACCAGCAAAGCACCATCACACCTCCTCCTCCATGCTTCACGGAGGGAACCAGACATGTAGAGTCCATCCATTCACCTTTTCTGCGTCGCACAAAGACATGGTGGTTGGAACCAAAGATCTCAAATTTGGACTCCTCAGACCAAAGCACAGATTTCCACTGGTCTAATGTCCATTCCTTGTGTTCTTTAGCCCAAACAAGTCTCTTCTGCTTGTTGCCTGTCCTTAGCAGTAGTTTCCTAGCAGCTATTTTACCATGAAGGCCTGCTGCACTAAGTCTCCTCTTCACAGTTGTTGTAGAGATGTGTCTGCTGCTAGAACTCTGTGTGGCATTGACCTGGTCTCTAATCTGAGCTGCTGTTAACCTGCGATTTCTGAGGCTGGTGACTCTGATAACCTTCTCCTCAGAAGCAGAGGTGACTCTTGGTCTTCCTTTCCTGGGGCGGTCCTCATGTGAGCCAGTTTCTTTGTAGCTCTTGATGGTTTTTGCAACTGCACTTGGGGACACTTTCAAAGTTTTCCCAATTTTTCGGACTGACTGACCTTCATTTCTTAAAGTAATGATGGCCACTTGTTTTTCTTTACTTAGCTGCTTTTTTCTTGCCATAATACAAATTCTAACAGTCTATTCAGTAGGACTATCAGCTGTGTAACCACCAGACTTCTGCACAACACAACTGATGGTCCCACCCCATTTATAAGGCAAGAAATCCCACTTATTAAACCTGACAGGGCACACCTGTGAAGTGAAAACCATTTCCAGTGACTACCTCTTGAAGCTCATCAAGAGAATGCCAAGACTGTGCAAAGCGGTCATCAAAGCAAAAGGTGGCTACTTTGAAGAACCTCAAATATGACATATTTTCAGTTGTTTCACACTTTTTTGTTAACTATATAATTCCACATGTGTTAATTCATAGTTTTGATGCCTTCAGTGTGAATGTACAATTTTCATAGTCATGTATATAACTAAATGTGAGCAGCATCCTATATGTTAGTGGAGCCGCTATATCCAAGTACAAGAGTGCATGCAAGGATCTAGCAACTAATCAATATTTTAGATTACTATAGTTAATTTGCATTAATCTTTCATATTTGTATTGGTATAACCCTATCTGGTTATTAAATTGGTCAATATAATAGAAAATGTAGTTGGCTGGCTATTCATTTAAACTTATGGTTTATGTAGCCAATTTATAAAAGGGGGACATTGGCTAGTAATATGTATAGACTGACAAACTATATTATCGTCTATAATAACATACCGTATTTTTCGGACTATAAGACGCACTTTTTTTTTTCCTCCAACATTTTGGAGGAAAGTAGGGGGTGCGTCTTATAGTCCGAATACTATATTATTGTATGGCCGCATGGTGGTGGGTGTGGGAGTGGCAGCGGGGGATCAGCGGGTCACAGGAGGCAGCAGTCGCCTGCTGCAGCCTAGCTGTGCCCGCTACTAAAGAAAATGAATATTCCCTGCTCCCCACGCCCATGGGCATGGAGAGCAATGAATATTCATTTCTCTTAATAGCCGGCACACTGGAGCCGCAGCGCGGATCCTGCTGCGCTCTGCGGTCAGTGTGCCCGCTATTAAAACTCATGAATATTCACTACAACCCACTCCCATGGGTTGTAGTGAATATCCATGGTCTTTAATAGCAGGCACACTGATCACAGAGCGGCAGCAGGAGCCGCGCTGCGGTACAGTGTGCCGGCTATTGAACACACTGAATGGTCACTGCTCCCCACGCACAGAGTCCCGGCGTGGGGAGCAGTGACTATTCCAGCACAGCGGCTCACACAGTGAGAGTGTGGGCAGCAGAGCGGGACAGTGCTGGAGGAGAAGAGGTGAGTATGAGTGCTCTCCCCCCCCCCCCTTTTTTTTTTTTTATTGTAGGCAGCGTGATGGGGGCTTGAGGGATGCCATACATACCAGGATGGAGGATATTAACGGAATTTGGGGACATTACCCCTATAACAGTGTCAGCAGCAGACCCCTCCCCTTTTTTTTTTTTTTTTTTCCTCCTTTAAAACCTAGGTGCGTCTTATAGTCCAAATGTGTGGCTAAATACGGCAATTGGAATAAGCCGTTGATCCCTATATAATAAACTTTGTTAAAAAATATATACTGGCAACCTATTTTAATAAGTTAGATTTTAATTCACATATACCCTCCCCCTTTTCCTTTCCTCACGATATGTAATTTGAACAAGTGGTGTCCACTTGTGTGAATTAATTTTTTCTTTGCCAAATTCACTAACTCTTTATAGTATGTATGTGTTTCACCGAATATAAGGCATGGTCTTATATTATTCTTTGCTCCGAAATGAAGAGTAATAAAGATATACTTATAGAATTTATTCATGGCTATAAATTTGTGAATAGGTCTTTTCAATGCTACTATATTTGACTTATAGTTATGTAAAAAGTTTCCAGGGTGCCATTATTGATACTACCGTATACATTACCTGTAGTGTAGTTACATGATGCTTATACCATATGTAAAAATTTTTTGTTATGGTCAATGTAAAGTAAATGGAATACAGCAGGACATATGCAGGAAAGCAGACTTCACCCAAAAGAATCACTCACCAAGACCCTCTTAGACCCAAAACAATTATTGTTGACAAGTGCCGATGGTGGATGGGCTCTCGCACACAGATCTGCGTCACTGTCGGGTTCCTTGCGTTTCAGCCTAGTGCAGCGGTTGGCTCCCTCTGGTGACCGGAAGCAGCCACAACGCTCGGACTTTGGAGCGGAATGATGCCAGCAGTACTACCTGATCTGCTTATGACAGCCCAACCCTTATTACTGCGTTGTGGGGTCTTTTGGAGGTGTCTAGTTTCCTTGGTGAAGGGTCCTGCTGCATGCTATTCACTTTTTTTTTTTTTTTTTTTTCTTTTACATGTATGCCGGTAGCTGACTTAACACATTTTTATTGAATGGTAACTAGGGCTTATTTTTGGAGTAAGGCTTGAAATAGGCTTATATTTCAAAAATCCTGAAAAATCATACTAGGGCCTATTTTTTGGGGTAGGTCTTATTTTAAAACGATGATAGGTTTTTAGACTGTTCATAAACCCTCCCAATGTTTGTGTACTTAAAGGTGTTTTAAACTACTTAAATAATGATGACCTAGAAGTCATCAGATTGGTTGGGTCCTGCACCCCACAATCACATGTTTACATCTAGCTCGAAGCCTTCTCCATACAGTGTGTACTGGATGTTCTCCGAAACTGCAGCACAGCCCCATTCACTTCAATAGATGAGCTGCATGACTGAGCTACTGATCTG
Source organism: Phyllobates terribilis (assembly GCF_046119375.1). Classification (NCBI taxonomy): domain Eukaryota; kingdom Metazoa; phylum Chordata; class Amphibia; order Anura; family Dendrobatidae; genus Phyllobates; species Phyllobates terribilis. The sequence goes on along the minus strand of NW_027362761.1, from coordinate 178,578,901 downwards.
GCTCCATTCACTGTTTACATCCAGCCACTGTTGGAGCTGATGACAGCTAATCGGGGGGGGGGGGTTTGGGCTTGGATCCCCACCAATCTGATATCAAGACATGAGTAATGTAACCCTGATAAGACAGCACAATGAGGACTCGCCCATTTATTGCTAGGTGTGTCTGGATTGAGCAGTGGTGGGTCATCCTGTACCTTGATATCCTGCTGTATAACGTGCAGTAAGGATCCTGGGATCTAGATGACCTCTCTGCGGGGCATCACCCTATATTACTCTATTTGCTTTAAATGCTCTCCATTGTTTGCTTTGCAACATATATCTGCTTATGGAAAAATAATAAAGGGAAAGGGCTAAATTTCGAAATGACTGCCGAGCCATCATTTTTACATTGATTTTGGAAAAATAACCCTAAATAAGCTGAGTCCCTATGCGTGGGCTGGGAAAATGTGTTCCTTCTAATAAAGAGAAGCAAGTGATCAATATATGCGCAGGACAGTACTGAAAAATAGAGCATGAAGTGGCCTCTCTTCAAGCCCTGGGGAATATAGGAGAATACACAGCTAATAGTAGGATGGAGAATCCGGCTGGGGGATGGGACTGTTCTTTCAAGAGCAGATGAATGGCAGCCCCCTCCTCACGAATGCAAGTTATTATACTTTCAGTTCAAGAGACTACGGGGGGGGGGGGGGGGATCAATACGAATGCAATAATGCACACTACACAGGTGACATGAAGCCATCAAATGCATAAAGGCCTCCATAATTGCGCTGTGGAAGGAATGTGAATGTTTGGCTTTTCTACAAGACCAGGCATATAAGGATCTAAAGCAACTGTGAAGAGAACTCATTAGTGTTCAGTCATATTTCCCTAGAATTGTTTTTCCTAAACTTCGGATTGAAAAGTGTTCCAGGTGTTGGCCATCCATCAGTCAATGGTGATGGAGGAGGAAGCCCTGATTGGTGCAGCCCACTGTATTCTAGTTTAGGTGCTGTCACCATTCTGCACAGTAACTCTATCGTTTCCATAATTCTGTTGACTGATGTCTCCTTTAAAGATAATTTGTTTGGAAAAGATTTCCCTGTGCCAAAACGCGTCATGTATTTGTATGTTTTCTGCCTTGGGTTACTACTTAACATGAAATAAGTGGAAGCTTGTCTTCATTTGCTTCTTAAAACAAACCTCCACCTTGTGGAGCCCTTCATTTGCCTCCTCTGTGGAGACTGGCATCCCTGTCCTCCTACATCCATGATGACCACTGCCGTGGCGTAGAGGGCACGCTGAGTCTGACCCATACTTCTTCTGCTTTTCCTCTGCATTGGAGTCGTAGTTCAGATTTGGCACTACTCGCTATGGACAAGTCTGAACGACAGCCATCTGATGGAAAAACCAAATCACTGGTGTCAATGGAGGAGACAAATTGAGGACACCAGATGGGATGACTAGTCAAGTTTCAGTGCTAAGGCTGAGAGCCCCTTTTTTTTTTTAAATCAGTTTTCTCATTTTAGATGTTTTATGGCATCTGAACAGGTGATGCCAGAAGTGCCTAACAGGTGCTCTATCAAGAGCGTGACTTCCTTGCTGTTGCGTATTCTGTACACTTTAAAGCGAACCTGTCAGCAGCATTGTGCTCCGTAAACTACTTACACTGTCAGGTGGGCGCCATTACACTGATGAATATGATACCTTGGTTGATGAAATCCATCCTGTGGTTCTTGAGTAATCTTTACTTTCAGTTCTGCCATAATGATATGCTCGTGCTCCGAGGCGGCCTGTGGGGGGCGCTCTTATCTGGTGCTCTGCTTGTATGCTCTTATGACAGATCACTGTGCCTTCACTGACCTGTACTCATTGTGCATGTTGTGCTCATAGCTGATACTGAATGAATAGAAATGTTTTGAATATTTGATTTCTTTTCATTAACATATCTAAGGATCCTGTGTTTCCATAACTCCACGACTTTTCCTTCTTGGTGTTGCAATTTCAATATTGAAGATAATAAAAAAATAAAAATAAAAAAACCCCCTGCTATTAGTGACAAAAGGAAACGCCCATAGACCATCGCTCGGAATTAAACAATAAATCTTTGTTATTTCCCTATGTGACATATTTTACAAAGGAAGATGTTTCACATTTTCCATAAAAATAACCATTTTAATAGGAATATTAGCAGCTGTAGGTGGAAAAACGTGTCTGTGAAGCCATAACAAATCTGCTATAATCTGAAAACAAGTGTGTGAAACCTCTGCATAGTTGGTATAAAGTATCTTGCTATGCTGGCCCTGTGCTGAATGCTGCAGCTACTCTTGGAGAGCCATACAGAACACCAATCAAGAACTGTAGAATTTCACCCAAGATTACCTAAAATATTATGTGCATGTGATCAAACATAGGCAGAAGCAATGGGGTTTTGCTTGCTCTAACCAGGATATCTACTAAACGTCTTGTCAATTACCGTATAGTTTTTGGATTATAAGACGCACCTAGGTTTTAGAGGAGGAAAATAGAAAAAAAATGTAAGCAAAAAATGTGGTCATGATGCACTTTTATGGGGTGGGGTCTGCTGCTGACAGTTATAGGGGTAATGCCCCCCAATTTCTGTTAATATCCTCCATCCTGGTGTGTGTGTGTATATATAGCCCCTCCTTCCTGTTATACATTGCCCTCATCCCCCATCCTGGTATGCATAGCACTCCTTGATCCCCATCCTGGTATGCATGGCACCCCTTTTTTTTGGTCGCCACGACATTGCAATAAAATAAATATCAATAAAAATGTCAGCTCGGCGTGCAAAAAAATCCTGAAAAATGGAGACACCTTGGTCTTGGAAAGTAGCGCGCCCCTTTTTTTTTTTTCTTCCCCGTTTTCCAGTACACAATCTGGTAAAACCAACTTGTCGTGCAAAAAAATAAGCCCTCACATGGCCATATTGACGGAAAAATAAGTTATGGGTCTGGGAAGAAGGGGAGCAATAAACCCAAAGTGGTAAATGATGTATGTATGTATGTATCAATCATAGTCTGATCATACCACATCTCCTGGCAGGGAAGGACGCAAAAGAAAATATACAGACATTACAGCAGGGGATCACAGCTGATTATTTCTGTGAGGTAAAATTATGTTTTTAAACAGGCATGGAAATGTTTTACCTTACTAAAAGGCGACCAGGAGATGTGGTATGATCAGACCATGTTCCGTGCATGGTCAGACACAGCCATTACACAGTACACAGCAGGGGCACATTTATAAGATTATCTCAGCACAGGAACATTTTATTTTTATTCTAAGATCTATTGATTAAAATGTACTTTGTTCATGGGACAAGTGGTAAGCCAGTGCCAGTGCCAGATCATTGCTCAGTTCTCAAGAGAACAAAGGTCTGGCACGTTTCCAAATCCTTGTTTCCCCAATAGCAGCCAGCACGGAATATTCTCTCCATGCAGGTTCCTAATACAACTATAGCAGGACTGATAAAGCCAGATACAATCCGCTGGAAACCTGAAGGTAACATTGTAGGACTGGTTTTACTAGTATGTGTCGTAGTAGCGTGACTCTATGCTGTCATTGTTGCAGCTCTGTAATCTCTTCAGGCCGTATGTCACATCTGCTGCGCCATACAACTCTGCGTAATAAAGTGTAGCATGCAGAAAATGGAGACAAAAGTGGAAAGACAGACCCAATTACAATTTAGGCCACGTTCACATGTTCAGTATTTGGTCAGTATTTTACATCAGTATTTGTAAGCCAAAACCAGGAGTGGGTGATAAATCCAGAAGTGGTGACGTGTTTGTATTATACTTTTCCTCTGATTGTTCCTCTCCTGGCTTTGGCTTATAAATACTGAACGTGGCCTTTGAGATCCTTCTGCATCTGTTTTACTCATGAAATCCGTTTCTCTGTATCGAACGCGGGACACAGACTAGGAACTCCAAAATTCCGATGTAATTGAGATCTGCACCATGATGGCACTTGGCATTGGTGAGAAGGTGCATTATCTTCATTCATCTGATATTCCACATTCCAGATTGCTTTGCATTTCAGGATCCCTCTTGATTTGCAGTGGGACCTGCCCCATGGATGGAAGTGATGTGAACACAGAATATAAAAATTCTATGTGCATCATTGCAGGAACATTTGGTGACCAACCCTGAGCAAGGCATGTGTAAGGGCATGGCACTCAGACGTGTCATGGCTGCTTTATTACATATATCATTTTATGGCTAGTCAGGGAGAGGGCTTGGTAGAATGAGACCATATGAGGAATGTGCAAATACTGGACCATCTCCATCTGCACTGCATGGTCCATTACTCTACCATGGCTAAGCAGGCTCTGTTTGTTTAACCCTATATTGGCATTACATTTTTAATTTGATCTCCCTTTTCTAGTAAATTTTGGGTAATATATTGTAGACCGCAGTGGGAGACGTAGTTAAAATGTAACTTTTACTTATACAATTAAAATAAAGACGCTGTGGCTAATCCTATACTAAAATTAGTGACCAGACCGCTGGAAACCAACAACCTGGTCCACCCGTCAGATCAAAGACAAGTGATCAAATCACTGAAGTGAACATGCACAGTTCACATTGAATCAAAATTCCAATGTGGACTTGTATTAGTAAGATGGATGAGCTAACTGTGGTACAACCACACTCAGGTTACAGTGGATAACTGCAAAATGCCGTAGGATATGTGTAGATCTAATCTAGTGATAACTGTAAGCACCACTTCTGTTGCTATCTGACGGTATCCATAATACAGGTCCACATTGGTGTCTTTCTTCACTATGAACCATATAGATCTTCTTTGCACAGTGTTCTAGCGATTTGATCATCTGTCTTTTGGATAACTTGTTTTGGTATAGGATTAGCTTTTGAATCTTAACCTTAAAATAAAGTTCCCACTATGAGTTTTTGGTGACTGATGCTGCAAAAAAAAGTGTCTTAGTTACAGCAAATTGAAAGGGATCCATAGAAATCTCATGCAGGAGGAGGTGGCTGTGGGTGGAGAATAGAGCTGGAGTGACAGAGGCTTCAGATCTACAATAGCTCTTCAGCCTCACTTGCTTATCAATTCAAATGCTGATTTCTCAGTAATGGAGGGACGGACTGGCCTTATAAACGTATTGCTGGACTTGTTTTTTTTAAAGAGCTACATATAAATAGAGGGAATGTCAGTTTTGGAGGTGGAAATCCTGCTAAGGTCACTTGTCTATCGTTGCAAAGAGCGAATATTGTATGTGCCATAAGAGAAGGTAATTTTTCACGCTTTGTGAGTAGGCATGCTTCGGCGTAGGTTTTTTTCACAGAAGTTCCCAATAGTCCTGAGATTCTAATAGTAATTTAGTTTTGTGTAATTCTAGTCTGCCAGTAACTAGTGTCACGTTTCTCTCCAAGTGGTTCAGTGCTGAATATGGAAACATCCAGGGTTACAGTAACTTCTGAAAACTGACGTTTCTTCACAATTCAGTTGTGAAATCCTGTAGCTTGCGTTTTACCACAACAAAGAAGTTTACACCAGAATGACGAACATGGTGAAACAAAGTGGGCTGTGTGTTTTTTTTTTTTTTTTCTGAACTCCTCGGCACTAAATGGCAGTCTACTGATGGGTGGTAAAAGACTTTTATTGCCAAATAAAAAAAACAAAAAAACAAACGCATGGACAAGATATGCTGATCATGGGCCAGAAACATGAACCTTTACTGCGCAATCCAGATCCTTGCGGCGTCCGTATTAAAGACTAAACCAGTGGGAGCAGTTGGTTTAACTTTATCAATTCTGGAGCTCCCTATGCTTAAAAAGAGGTCTATTTTAGTATCTCTGTAGCTGGGGAAAATGTCTTCTGGTATGGGTATAAGTAGCAAATTATTTTCTGGGCCTCTTTTTTTTTTTTTTTTTTTTTTTATGGAAATTTCTAAGGGACAAGATACACTTTGCCCATGCATGAGTTAGATGCTCTCAGGCCAGAATCTGAGATGTTTGCCACTTTTGTGTTTGAAGTTTTACTGAAACTGTTGGGGCAGTGATGGGCCACAACCCAGCTTGCTCTGCCACCTTTAAAAAAAAAAAAAAAAAAAAAAAAAAATATATAATATATAATTTCCTCATTTGACATTCTATATTTACCACCAGATTGCGTAAATTTTTTTTCCTGCACACAATTTTCTGCAGGAAATGCTAAATATAACCATTTCCCAGCAGTGTTTTCTTGATTAGTAAAGGGTAAGCTAGAGCAGATAGTGACTTGGCTTTCCCAGGTTTATGGCGGGCCATGTTGTATGTTAGGGCTTTGTGCGTATGATTTATATGTATGAAAATCAGAAACTCTTTTTTTAATTGTGCAGAAAATTAGTAAATTTCATGTACACATGATTAACAAGTGTATGCCAAGCCTGTTTTCAGCTGGCTTCACTTATCCACAACCGGCAAAGGAAAAGTCTTTAATGGTCATGATTGTACTTGCTAGGCCTTATTGCTTCCCAAGCCTTGCCTTACTTTTTACAGCTGTGATGCCAAGAATACAGTGGTTCCAACTTGCTGATCGGTCAGTGTCTAACCGCTGGGACACACTGATCTGCAGAAGAGGGCACTTTTGTTCACATTAAATGACGTGGCAGGCTGGATACCCGACCACTGCTCCATTCCTTTTGTCGGATTGTTGAAAAAAGTGGAGCACAACCCTTGGCAGCCTCATAGGGACTGACTAGAGCAGTGGTTGAGCATGCACACTGCCACTCCATTCTAGGGTATGTGCACACTACTTCTTTTTCAGGCAGATTATTCTCCAAGAAAAGTGCTAACCAAACGCTTGAGAAAATGAGTATGCATTTCTATGGAAAAATGACTTGCCGTTCATCAGTGTAGTCTTGTGGGCATCTTTTAACCAATTCAGGTTTGCCAAGATGCTAAGCGTAAGCGGTTGAAAGAAATGAACTGACAATTCTTAAGGAATTTTCCTTGCTAAAGATGCTCTATACACAAGTCAATGGGAAGTCTTAAAACATGCATTTTGGTAGCTTCTTTGTTGAAATGGAGTTTAAAAAAGATAAAAAAAAGTCCACCTAACTGATCTAAGCTGCTCCCTTGTGCCTTGCCACATGGGACATAACTTGCCAGTAACTTGGCAGCAATGTAAAAAGTAGGGAACTGGGGACCAGGCAGGCCGCATTGGAATGGAAGCGCAGGGGTTGATGTTCTTTTCCCACATCCGTGAGTGGAAGTGGGGCAGAGAACCCTTTTAACAAATTTTCTATGTATTGAAATGTTTTTGAAAGAGAAGTGCCATATGGAATATTTAAAGCTGCTCTAGTGTGTTGAACAACAGCCTCTCCTCCTCCTTCTTTTTTTTTTTTTTTTTTTCCTCCAACCTTCTAAACTGTTAGGGTACCATCACACGATCAGGAACCAGCAGCGCATTTTTGATGCGTCTAGAACGCTGCTTTCTAATGCTGCACTTGTTTTGTCAGAACATGTGGATCCAGTGCATGTAATGACGTTCAGTCAGTCAAAAATCTGCACGTCTCCGCTACAGAGGTTAGCATTCTGCGTCTCGTAAACCCACACCTCAGGCGAGTTTATGCAGCGTCAAAAACAAGCACAATGGGCATCCACTGTGCTTGTACTGTAGGATGCTGCGCAGGTGAGCGGCGTTCAGAACGCTGTATTCCTGATTGTGGGCACATACCATTACTATATGACCCTTCAACTAACTAAAGCTCACTTTCTGTAGCGACTTAAAACTGTCGCCTTCCAAAGGCATCCAGCTGCATTTTATGTTCCTATGTATATGTTAAAAAACAAACAAACCAGAAAAAGCCTGTAGAAAACAGTTAAGCAAATGCCGCTGTGATCTGATTGAACATCATCCCATAATGACTGACTTCTTTTGTTTGTTTCAGGGAAAGCTTGTCATCTCCTAATCATGCAGTCTCCTGACTACAGGGGAGGATCACGCCTCTTCCTCCAGCCTCAGAATGGCAGCAGCATGCGATCACCGGGCTATGTGCCTGGCAGAATTGTTCCCTTACGTCCACCGCCTCCTCCAAAGACTCAAGCCACTGCCAAATTTAATTCCTCTGGGCCTGAAGGACATTCAACATTTGGGTTTATAGGAGATGGACAAAACAATCACGCACAAGTTATTCGCAGGAGAAGGCACAAAAATACGCTAATATGCTTTGCGATTTCCAGTCTGACTTTTTTTATTATCCTTGCTATTGTTTTAGGAATCTCATCTAAATATGCCCCGGATGGTAAGTGTGCTGTTCACACACTCCTGCTCATAGTTTAACTGCAAGTACTGTCACACAAACGACTACTATTCCCATTTTGGTGTTTATGAAATGATGATGACTTGTATCTCAGAAGGAACCTCAATAGTAGCCAATCTGTGGTGGCTTAGAGGTCCTGTTTATAGGGTATGTGTACATTTCTCTTTTATAAAATTTATACACAGTGGGGACAATTGAGTAAGTTTTCCTACCTACAAAGAATGGAGAGGTCTGTAATTTTTATAGTAGGTACACTTCAACTGTGAGAGACAAACTTACAATGTGAGTTTTCTGGATTTTTTTTTTGAGTTTTTTTACATACTTTTCATACAATAAAATGCTAATTAATTATTTGATACAATGGAAAAACAGAACTTTAATATTTGGTACAGAAACCTTTGTTTGCAATTACAGAGGTCAGATGTTTCATGTAGTTCTTGACCAAGTTTGTACACACACTGCAGCAGGGATTTTGGCCCACTCCTCCATACAGGTTTTCTCTAGATTATTCAGGTTTCGGTGCTGTCGCTGGGCAACATTGATTTTCAGCTCCCTCCAAAGATTTTCTATTGGGTTCAGGTCTGGAGTCTGGCTAGGCCACTCCAGGACTTTGAAATACTTCTTATGGAGCCACTCCTTAGTTGCCCTGACTGTTTCGGGTCATTGTCCCGCTGGAAGACCCAGCCACGACTCCTCTTCAATGCTCTGAGGGAATGAGGTTGTTGGCCAAAATATCGTGATACATCACCCCATCCATACGGTACAGTCATCCTATCCCCTTTGCAGAAAAGCACCCCCAAAGTATGTTTCCCCTACCATGCTTCACCGTTGGGACGGTGTTCTTGGGGTTGTACTCCTACTTCTTCCTCCAAACACGGAAGGTGGAGTTGATACCAAAAGGTTCTATTTTGGTCTCATCTGACAACATGACCTTCTCCCATGCCGCCTCTGGATCATCCAGATGGTCATCGCCGAACTTCAGATGGACTTGGACATGTGCTGGCGTGAGAAGGGAGACCTTATATGCCCTGCAATATTTTAAACCATGATGACGTAGTGTGTTACTAATGGTAATGTTTGAGACTAGTCCCAGCGCTCATCAGGTCATCGACCAGGTCCTCCTGTGTAGTTCTGGGCTGATTCCTGACCTTTCTCAGAATCCTACTTTCCTAATGAAGCGAGATCTTGCATGGAGCCCCAGAACGAGGAAGATTGACAGTCCTCTTGTGTTTCTTCCATTTTCTAATAATTTTACCAGCAGTTGTTGTCTTCTCTCCAAGCCACTTGCCTATTGTCCTGTAGCCCATCCCAGCCTTGTGTAGGTCTACAATTTCTGTCCCTGGTGTCCTTAGCCTTCTCTTTGGTCTTGGTGAATAGGTTGGAGTGTGATTGAGTGTGTGGACAGGTGTCTTTTATATAGGTAACTAGTTCAAAGAGGTGCAATTAATACAGGTAATGAGTGCAGAGTAGGGGGGCTTCTTAAAGAAAAACTAACAGGTCTGTAAGAGCCAGAATTCTTGCTGGTTGGTAGGTGATCAAATACTTATTTCAAGCAAATTTAATTTAAAAATCATTGATTGTTTTGTTTTTTTATTTATAGATTCTGTCTCACAGTTGAAATGTTTCTACGATAAAAATTACAGATTTTCATATGTATAATATGCTAAAAAAATAAAGGGAACACTTAAACAACAGAGTATAACTCCAAGTAAATCAAACTTTCCACTTAGGACGCAACACTGACCATCAATTTCACATGCTGTTGTGCAAATGGAATAGACAATAGATGGAAATTATTGGCAATTATCAAGACACCCTCAATAGAGTGGTTCTGCAGGTGGGGACCACAGACCACATCTCAGCACCAATGCTTTCTGGCTCATGTTTAGGTCACTTTTGAATGTTGGTTGTGCTATCACACTCGTGGTAGCATGAGACGGACTCTACAACCCACAGAAGTTGCTCAGGTAGTGCAGCTCATCCAGGATGGCACATCAATGCGAGCTGTGGCAAGAAGGTTTGCTGTGTCTGTCAGCGTAGTGTCCAGAAGCTGGAGGCGCTACCAGGAGACAGGCCAGTACACCAGGAGACGTGCAAGGGGCCGTAGGAGGGCAACAACCCAGCTGCAGGACCACTACCTCCTCCTTTGTGCAAGGAGGAACAGAAGGAGCACTGCCAGAACCTTGCAAAATGACCTCCAGCAGGCCACAAATGTGCATGTGTCTGCACAAACGGTTAGAAACCGACTCCAGGAGGGTGGTATGAGGGCCTGACGTCCACAGATTGGGGTTGTGCTCACAGCCCAACACCGTGCAGGACGCTTGGCATTTGCCACAGAACACCAGGATTGGCAAAGTCACCACTGGCGCCCTGTGCTCTTCACAGATGAAAGCAGGTTCACACTGAACACGTGTGACTGCGTCTGGAGACGCCGTGGAGCGCGATCTGCTGCCTGCAACATCCTTCAGCATAACCCGTTTGGCAGTGGGTCAGTAATGGTGTGGGGTGGCATTTCTTTGGAGGACCGCACAGCCCTCCTTGTGAAACCATATGCTGGTGCGGTTAGCCCTGGGTTCCTCCTAATGCAGGACAATGCCAGACCTCATGTGGCTGGAGTGTGTCAGCAGTTCCTGCAAGATGAAGGCATTGAAGCTATGGACTGGCCTGCCCATTCCCCAGACCTGAATCCGATTTGAGCACATCTGGGACATCATGTCTCGCTCCATCCACCAACGTCACGTTGCACCACAGACTGTCCAGGAGTTGGCGGATGTTTTAGTCCAGGTATGGGAGGAGATCCCACAGGAGACCATCCGCAACCTCATCAGGAGCATGCCCAGGCGTTGTAGGGAGGTCATACAGGCACGTGGAGGCTGCACACAATACTGAGCCTCATTTTGACTTGTTTTAATGACATTACATCAAAGTTGGATCAGCCTGTAGTGTGTTTTTCCACTTTAATTTTGGGGGTGACTCCAAATCCAGGCCTCCATTGGTTAATAAATTTGATTTCCATTGATGATTTTTGTGTGATTTTGTTGTCAGCACATTCAACTTTGTACAGAACAAAGTATTCAATAACAATATTTCATTCATTCAGATCTAGGATGTGTTATTTGAGTGTTCCCTTTATTTTTTGAGCAGTGTGTGTGTATGTGTGTGTGTGTGTATATGTATATGTGTGTGTGTGTTGGGCTCAAAAACGGATCCTCACAAAGAATGAGCATGTCAGTTTGTTCGGCGTTGTTCTAACCTGCTTTTGCTATTGAAAACCTTATCTATGAGCTCAAAAACCTTTCAGGTGATGCGGTTTTTTTAAAAGCTGATCTGCTTTTGCAGCTGAAAAACGTATCCTCAAAAAACGCTGTGTGTGAATGTAGCCTTAGATCAGGAATAGAACAGCCATTTATAGGACATTTCATAACTTTCCCAAATTCCTATGAAAAAATATTCCCCACAAACTGCATTGATCTACTGCACCCAATTTATTATATATTTTAGGAGTCGGTCCATTTTATACCGACTCCGACTCCTACTCCACCAAAATGAGCACCGACTCCACGACTCCGACTCCACCTCCACAGCCCTGGCGCTGGCACGGGAGGGGAGTATAAGCTTTATTTTATTGGGGCCAAGTGTGGGGTGTGACAAGGTGTTGTCCAAATAGTGGACAACTTCTTTAAACTGAAAAGGAAAACCTGAATAGTATTAGTTTTAAGGGTTAGATTCTGAAAAATAGGATTTTAAATTTTTTATACATAATTTTTTTTTTTTTTTTTTTTTTTACCCTTTTCAATATGGTATAAGTGAAGGCTTCCTAAGTGTTTAAAAAGGTCCCTTAGTCTGTTTCAGTAGGCTCCACAATCATGGGTAAGACTGCTGACTTGACAGATGTCCAGAAGGCAGTCATCGACACGCTCCACAAGGCCACAAAAGGTCATTGCTAAAGAAGCTGGCTGTTCAGAGTTCTGTATGCAAGCATATTAAAAGGGGTTGTCCACTACTATTCAAAATGGCCCAATGTTTTTCTTATCATGAAAAGCTTCTTTCTAATTACCTCCTTCTGCTGTTTCTGCCTGTGAGCGGCGCTGTCGCGGGCCGCTCACAGGCAGCACGTGACAAACCCCCAGTGATAGCACCGCTCACAGGCTGAAACAGCAGCAGGAGGTAATTAGAATGAAGCTTCTATTCAGCATAAAAACACACTGGGCTATTTTGAATAGTTGTGGACAACCCCTTTAATGGAAAGCTGAGTGGAAGGAAAAAGTATGGTAGAAAAAAGGTGCACAAGCATCCGGGATAACCGCAGCCTTGAAAGGATTGTTAAGAAAAGGCCATTCAAAATTTTGGGGGAGATTCACAAGGAGTGGACTGCTGCTGGAGTCATTGCTTCAAGAGACGTATCCATGTCATGGGCTACAAGTGTTGCATTCCATGTGTCAAGCCACTCATGACCAATACACAATGCCATAAGCGTCTTACCTGGGCCAAGGAGAAAAAGACCTAGACTGTTGCTCAGTGGTCCAAGGTGTTGTTTTCAGATGAAAGTACATTTTGCATTTCATTTGGAAATCAAGGTCCCAGAGTCTGGAGGAAGAGTGGAGAGGCACACAATCCAAGCTGCTTGAGGTCTAGTATGAAGTTTCCACAATCAGTGATGGTTTGGGGAGCCATGTCATCTGCTGGTGTAGGTCCACTGTGTTTTATCAAGATCAAAGTCAGAGCAGCCATCTACCAGGAAATTTTAGAACACTCCATGCTTCCCTCTGCCGACAAGCTTTTTGGAGATGGAAATTTCATTCTCCAGCAGGACTTGGCACCTGTACACACTGCCAAAAGTACCAATACCTGGTTTATTAACAACAGTATCACTGTGCTTGATTGGCCAGCAAACTCACCTGACCTTAACCCCATAGAGAATCTATGGGGTATTGTCAAGAGGAAGATGAGAGATACCACACCCAACAATGCAGACGAGCTGAAGGCTGCTATCAAAGCAACCTGGGCTTCCATAACACCTCAGCAGTGCCACAGGCTGATCGCCTCCATGCCACACCACATTGATGCAAAAGGAGCCCCGACCAAGTATTGAGTGCATTTACTGAACATACATTTCAGTAGGCCAACATTTCAGATGTTAAAAAATTTTTTTTCAAGCTGGTGTTCTAAAGTATTCTAATTTACTGAGATAATGACTTTTGTGTTTTCATGGGCTGTAAGCCATAATCCACAACATTAACAGAAATAAACACTTGAAATAGATCACTCTGTTTGTAATGACTCTATATAATATAGGAGTTTCACTTTTTGTATTAAAGAATTGAAATAACTTTGATTTTATCTTCTAATTTAGTGAGAAGCACCTGTACATCTCAAATTTTTGGAAACCTCTCCAAATTAATCTCTGCAAAAAGTATTTGAGGATAAATAAAATAAAAAATAAAAAACCTTGTCAGGAAACACTTCAGGAAAAGAAAAGCTCCTCTAAAACAATTTCTTTTTAACAACTCGGGGGTTTTGAACTCCTGGGAAAAAAAACCCCACTCCATGTGAACATAGGCCAACTGTGCATAAAGCCTGATCCCTGTGTGTAAGACAACACTTGGTTTAATAAGGATTGCCAGCATGTTGTTTTACAGCCAATATTGGAAACTGTATAATTAAAGCCACGCCAGAGGTGTGTTCTCCATGATTCATGCCCCTACGTTCGCTCTTGTGTAATTAGATCATCCAGATGGTTTCACTGCACATTTCGCTTTTTGCAAGCCTTGTACTTTAAAATGTTACAGGGATATCGGTTTACAGTAGGGAAGTCCGCTAATAATTAATTCCACATTGGGCTTCTGTGTGCAGATTCACCCTTGCCAGCCCAGAACGGTATGGTGTTTTTACCTGCCCTTCCACACACAGCCTAAAGGGAGTCTCTTTAAACTGGTACTGTTTGTACACATTCTTACAATATTATTTATTTTTTGACTTGCAGAAAATTGTCCTGATCAGAACTACTTTCTCAGTAACTGGAATCCTGGCCATGACCCAAATAAAAAAGTTGTCATAAGGAAAGGCGACCTTTTGCGTTTGCAGTCTGATACCACCGTGCACTCGATAACCATACAGGACGGAGGTCTGTACTCTATTACTTGTCTGCGTCATTCTTGATTGCTAATTACATACTTATGTAGTCTGACTTTAGCAGATATTTTCTAATTTAATGTTTGTTATTTGAAAGCGCTGGAACGGTCTTTGAGTTAGATCCGATGGGCCTGTCTGAGTAGGTGTCCACAACCTTCTACATTAGAAACTATAGCTCCACTTGCCCTTTATTGAGGATGTTTAAACTCTCCTGACAATGCTGGAGCAATGAACCCTGTATTACACCATTTTGTTATTCCTCCTGGAAATTTATGAACAAATTGACAGCTGAGTGTTAACATTTCACAGGTCACAGAAGTGTGACCCTACACGCTGACTAAGCCTAGTCAGAGATTAAAGTGCACTGGTCAGCTGGCTTGTGCTTATTAAACCACATACACTGTCAGGTGGGCGCCGTTACACTGAGTGAAATGATACCTTTGATAAAATCCGTCCAGTGGTTCTTTTATAACCTTTATTTTCAGTTCTGCCATAATGATATGCATGTGCTCTGGGGCGGGACTATAGGGAGGGGCTGTAGCTGGTGCTCTCATTATGTATTCCTATCTCGGGCCTCTGACAGGTAACTGTGCCTTCAGTCACCTGCCTACTATTTTAAGTATTGCCTGTGTAATTTCTGTTCAAAAGTGAAAGTTTACATCACCCCCAATATGGCCGCCGTGGCCCGCGCATTCGAAGTAGCATTGTTTGGTTGCCGAGATGCTGCTGCGCGCGCATGGGTGGCATTTTGCTAGAGGAAAAAGAAATTTGTTTGCAGCAATATGGCCCCCGCCGCCCACGCTTGCGCAGTAGCATTTCTCGATCGCTGAGAGATGCTACTGTGCATGCGTGGCGCCATATTGCTGCACCCAAATTCTTTTTCCTGAAGCAAAATGGCGCCTGCACGTGCGCAGCAGCATCTCTTGGCAACCAAAAAATGCTACTTCGCATGTGTGGGCTGCGGTGGCCATATTAGGATATGTAAATTTTCACATTTGAACAGAAATTACACAGGCAATATTTAAAACAGTAGGCAGGTGACAAAGTACAGTGATCTGTTAGAGGCCCGAGATAGGAATACATAATGAGAGCACCAGCTACAGCCCCTCCCTATAGTCCCGCCCCAGAGCACATGCATATCATTATGGCAGAACTGAAAATAAAGATTATAAAAGAACCACTGGATGGATTTCATCAACAAAGGTATCATTTTATTCAGTGTAATGGTGCCCACCTGACAGTGTATGTGGTTTACTAAGCACAATCCTGCTGACAGGTGCGCTTTAAGTTGTCTGTGTGGGGACATGCCCAACTGATGAGCATAATTTGAACTCCCATTTGTCATGTTTTTGCCATCCATTTCCAGGAAGAACAATAGAGGAACAACATAAGGCTATATTCACACATCCGTTTTGTTTTTGCATCTATGTAAAATGGACAATTGTTCTTCCTTCATGTCCCCCCCCCCCTTTTTTTTTTTTTTATCCCCCTCTCTTTAAAAGGGGTTGTCCAGGTGTGGCACAAATTTGCATTGCATTCACTCTGACTGCAGACTTGTGAATCCTCACACTGTGCACAGCTTGCGCTGTTAGGATTTTCCAGTGTAGGCGGTGAGGCCGGTATGCAAAATGCATACTCCCAGCCACATTCCCACTAGACGTGTGCTGTCTTGCTCAGTTTATTTGTATTGAGGGAGCGAGGCCGCACATATCTGGCAGATTGTGACTGGGTGTATGTATGCAAATTGCATACTTGTGGTCGCATGACTGCCGGGTCTTGCCACCGGAGAATCCTAACATTGCGCACTGTGCATGATGTGAGGATTCACAAGTCTGCAGTCATAGTGAATGCAGACTTTTGTGCCAAAACTGGACAACCTCTTTAAAAGTAGGGGTTATATAACATGGCTTTGATCACTCCATTACGTTTTCCACGTCTCACAGGTATTTTCTGTCTTTCAGGCAAACTAGTCTTTGAAGATGATGCAAATGGTTCAAAAAATATCACTCTGAGGACTCGTTTTATCCTTATAAAGGATGGTGGAGCGCTTCATATTGGAGCAGAGAAATGCCGCTACAAATCCAAAGCACACGTTATCCTATATGGCCGATCAGATGACGAGGAAGGCAGTGTGCCGGTATTTGGGAAGAAGTTCATTGGGGTCTCGCCTGGTGGAACACTGGAATTACATGGCTCTCAAAAGCTATCTTGGACCCTATTGACAAAATCTCTCACTTCATCCGGACTTCAAGCGGGACCACACAACTTTGAGCAGCTTTATTCTAGAGGTCTGAACGTAAGAGTTGTGGACCAAGAAACAGCTCAAGTGTTGGTGATGGAAAGATTTGACACCTTCATAAATGAGACTGAAAGCAAGAGGCTGCAGGATCTCCTCAGTAGTCTACCACCGGGTCGTATTGTGGCCATGGCGGTGGGCGACTCTGCAGAAAGAAAGCTGCTTCCAGAAACTCGCCTAACTATTCAGCGTCTTCTTGGTAGTAATCAAGTAAAAAGCTTGGCATATAGGTAACTGTATCTTAATGCTACAACATTTAGGAAGCTTCATATAATGCTGTTAAATGTATGTGGAAAAGGCTTTTTTTTTTTTCTTGGTCATTGCACAGTGACCTTACTTCTTAGTATCTGATGGCTGATATCTGGGAGTAAGAAGGGTTAGACATGTTGGACTTCAATATATCGATCCTTTATTGATTAGAACCTGTCATGTCCCAAAGCGCTGTTAACCTCACCATGTACTGAGCTGTGATGAGGCCACGTCGGCCTTGCCTCTGACTGAACGCCAGGGACTACCGGGAGGAATAAAGTTCACTTAGTCCAGCAGCCGGGCTTTTCAGTGCAGCGGGCACATCTTTAGAACTCTACTAACCTGCAGGTTAATGGTTTTTGTTTTTTTTTGCATGACAGGTTCCCTTTAAGGCCACGGCCCCACTATTAGTATTCCGTCAGTATTTTTTCCTAGGATTGGGTGATAAATGCAGAATTGGTGACTTGTTTCTATTATACCTTTTCTCTGATTGTTCCTCACCTGGTTTTGGCTCCCACTCCTGAGAAAAAATACTGACCAAATACTGATAGTGGGGCCGTGACCTAAGCAATATAAGCTGCCAACAGAGGTGTCTGATCGAGAGGCAAAGGAAAGGATAAGGCTATGTGCCCACGTAGCAGATTTGATGCAGAGCGTTTTTGCCTCTCTCTGGCAGAAAAAAACGCATGCAGATTTACATGCGTTTTTTTTCTGCCAGAGAGAAGCGTTTTTTTCAGCGTTTTCGCATGCATTTTTTCAAGCGGTTTTCCAAGCGATTTTAGCATCACTTGGAAAGTGCTTGACAAGTTGGTCACACTATATAAATCCATGCCACCGGCATGGATTTATATAGTGTGACCAAGTAAGGCTGAGTTCACACGATGCGTATTTAATGCGTTTCCGCTGCGTTTTTGCAGTTGCGTAAACGCCGCGGAAACGCATGAAAAACGCATGGTAGAAGGGCAGCAATGTTCCCCAATTGAAATCTGCATGTGCTGTGCCCATGATGCGGATTTTTCCGCAGCGTAAACGCTGCGCTCAAAAATCCGCAGCATGTCAATTAATTTTGCGTAAACGCGGCATTTTCGCCGCCATTGACTTGCATTAGAACGCGCCAATTCCGCAAGACTGCATCTGTACTTGCGTTATTGGCGCGTTCTAATGTGCGGATGGTACCCGGGTGTAGAGGAGAGGAGAGTCTTCTCCACACTCAGGTACCATTAAAAAAAGCTGTAAAACAAGAATAAAATAAAAAAAAAAAAAAAAATATATATATATATATATATATATATATATATATATATATATATATATATATATATATATATATATATATATATATATATACTTACCATCTGTCGGCCCGCGCAGCGCTCCTGCTTGGTTCCCGGCACTTGTAGTGAGTTGAAGGACCTGCGCTGACGTCAGTCATGTGACGGGTCACGTGACGCTGACGTCGGCAGGTCTTTCAATTCAAAGTTTCCGGCAGCCGGGAGAACGGAGTGTAAAGCAGGACAGCGCGGGCCATCGGAGGTAAGTATATACACTCTCTCAGGTCACACTATATAAATCCATGCTGTTTGCATGGATTTATATAGTGTGACCTAGTTGTCAAGCAGTTTCCAGGTGATGCTAAAATCGCCTGGAAAGCGCTTGTCAATCTGCATGTGGATCCGCATGTATTCTGCAGGAAAAACGCATGCACAATCTGCATGCGTTTTTTCTGCCAGGAAGATGCAAAAATGATGCAGAAATTTTCTGCTTCATTTCTGCATCGTGTGCACATACCCTTATAGTTAAAAAAAAGAATAAGATTATACTCGCCTTCCGATGTCTTCACGGTGTCATCTCTGCTGCGTCCGGTCTCTTGCAATGCTCGCGCTGTTGTGAAGGACCTGCGGTGACGTCATTGAGTCATGTGATGGGTCACATGACTCAGTGACGTCATGGCAGGTCCTTCACAACAGCGCGAGCATTGCAAGAGACCGGACGGCGTGGACAAAACACCGGGAGGACACCGGAAGGTGAGTATAAACTTTATTTTTTATTTTTTATTTTAAATTCTTTTTTTTTTACAGATTCTATGGTACCCGAGTCTGGAGGAGAGTCTTCTGTCCTCCAGACTTGGGTACCATCCGCACATTAGAACGCGCCAATTACGCAAGTACAGATGCAGTCCTGCAGAATTGGTGCGTTCTAATGCAAGTCAATGGCGGCGATTACGCTGCGTGTCCGCAAAATTAATAGACATGCTGCGTATTTTTGAGCGTAGCATAAACGCTGCGGAAAAATACGCAGCATGGGCATTGAAAGTGCGGAATTGCATTGGAGACCATGGGGGAAGGTTTACCAAGCGTTTACGCTGCGGAAATTCCGCAGCATAAATGCTTGAAAAACGCATCGTGAGCACACAGCCTAAAGAGTGGAAATAGCGTCTTATCTGGGTTAAACAGTAATAAAAGAACATGCACAAAACCACTAATAGAGTTAGACTGCTGCAGACCCACGGTGAAAATTGGAAGAAATGTGTTAATCTGAGCTGCCATGGAGAAAGAATGAGGGATGCAGATCCAAGATTAATAGTCAACACGTTTCAAGTTTTACAACTTCTTCATCAGGACAAACCACAAACAGAGGTGTCTGGCAGCAACTTCTTTAGGCTATGTTCACACACTGTTTTTTTTTCAGCGTTTTTTTATTTTATGCAAATTTGCAGCTGTGTTTTACAATACCAGCAAAGTCTGAGATTCCAGAAATCTCGTGCACATATCATGGGTTTTTGTTCTCTAAGATTTTGTGCTTTGCATGTTTTTTTGCAAAATGGAGCATGTCACTACTTTCAGCATTTTTTTATTTTTTTTTAACCCATTGGAAGTAATGGGTGGTGAAAAAATGCAGGTGTCAGGTTTTTCAGCGTTTTTGTGCCAAAACCAGAATGAGGTTGTGTTTTTTTTTGTTTGTTTTTTTTCACTGAACTTTATGTACATGCATAAAAGCCAAATGACAGTGAAAAAAACTCACCAAAAAACAAGCAAAAAAAAAAAAAAAAAAAACAAGAAAAATCTTGAACAACCTCTTGGCAAGAGATCAGGTTTTGCTGCAGGGGGAAAAAAAACTGAAAAAACCATAATGTGTGAACATGTGGATGCTCAGCCTAACTGAACATGCATGTGTATAGAAGGGTTGGACAGAATAGCTGTCAGCAGCCAAATAATTATTTTGCCAGTGGCTAACTAAAGCAAGTGACTACTTTTAGCACTAACTTTAGCAATCCCTAACAGATCCCTTCCACCTGGAATTTGAGCTTCAAACTCTATATGGTTTAGCTTGTCTGAAGGCACGGGGATTAACATCTGGTGTTTTGTGCTTTTCATTACTATGTATAGGTCCTTGCTTAGTTTCCATGATGAAAGATAACCCAAAACTAGTCATATGAAGTGTAGAATAAGTATCGCTGATGCTTCTAATGGACTATTCCTTTTTCCAGACAAGCCTGGGC
The DNA here is from genome assembly GCF_046119375.1 of Phyllobates terribilis. Taxonomy (NCBI): domain Eukaryota; kingdom Metazoa; phylum Chordata; class Amphibia; order Anura; family Dendrobatidae; genus Phyllobates; species Phyllobates terribilis. The sequence continues at coordinate 178,558,459 of NW_027362761.1, read as the reverse complement.
TCTGGTGAGCGTTGTTGCTGGGAGTAACACCTCGTGCAGCGAAAGTACTAGAGACTATGAGAATCATAACACTCGAGGAAAAGCGGAAGCGGTGAAAGTCTTCACCACGCTGGATGGGCAGAGGTTTGCTGTGAAGGCATACAGTGAATGGAAAGATGGTAAATAAAAGTGACTGACAGAAAGCTGTAGGGACAATAGTGTCCCTACAAGGCCCTCTCCAACAAAAGACACAAAGGCAATGATAAAGTGGGGCCTCAGGCTACGTTCCCATGATGAGCTTCCGGTGCGTTTTTGACACTGCGTCAAAAACCCAGCATCTTCTAGCAAAGTGGATTGGATTTCCAGGAATCTCTTGCCCACTTTCTCACCTGCGGTGCGCCTTTCAAATCCACAACATGTCAATTTCTCCTGCGGGTATGCTGAGTTTTCTATTTGGATTTTCCCCATACACTTGCATTAGATGTGGAATATCTGCAGGTAAAAAACACACTTGAAGTTTTAGTGCATTTCTACTTCGGAAACGCATTAAAAACAATACAAAAAAAAAACCTCTTGTAATCCAGACCCAAGTATAGGAATAAAGTTTTGTCAAGGCAGGAAGTATCAAAAACAAATCCGCTTTATTTGAAGCATGGCACACCAAAAAAGACGAACGCATGTTAAAAGCATATAATCTAATTTTAAATAATAGGTTAAATGGTGCAGAAGTTTTTTAGCGTCAAAAGCTCATGGTGGGAACGTATCCTTAGGCCACGTTCACACGGTCAGTATTTTACCTTTTTATTTGTAAGCCAAAACCAGGAGTGGGTGATAAATACAGAAGTGGTGACGTGTCTCTATTATACTTTTCCTCTGATTGTTCCTCTCCTGGATTTGACTTACAAATACTGAGGTAAAAAACTGACCAAATACTGATGGTGGTGCCGCAGCCTTAGAGTATGTGAATATGGCGTCTTTTTCAGGCGTGCTCCACATGTAAAGACACAAAAAAATAAACATGAGCATCTGCAATGTCAAAAGGACTTGTGCTGTGCATAGACTCGCTGCTTTTGAGCCTTTCTTAACCACTTCAGGCTTCAAAAGCCACGAGGTGGCTAAAAGGGTCTTGGCCATTCTTCAGGTGGCTTCCCTTTTATATAAAGTTTGGCGAGAAAAGACTCCTCAGAAGATGCTTCAGGAAAAAAAATACAGTGGGTTTTCTGGCCTCTAAAGGACATCATGCGCACATATCCTAAGGGAGAACATGCCCTTGTTACTGCTGGACCTCTTCTTTCTGAAGCTGATTTGTTTCTTCGTTTTCTCCATGCTTCTGGTTCTGTCAGCAGCCATCCAAGCAGTATGGCTCTAACTCTACCAGACGAGCCCTTGGTTGAAATACCTGGAAGAAGGATGCTGTCCCTGAGGGGAAATTATGCAGTATTCTTTGTTACGGTGACTGCTTCTTTAGGTCTCTCCTTGATTTATTTGAAAGGGTATCTGACAGAACAAAAGGGGGTCCTCACTAGGCACAGACTAAATAAATCTGTGGCCTCGTAAAAAAGCCCAGAACAAATAATTCAGGTTTCTAAGAAATTATACCAAATGCCCAGTAAGAGGTAATTTATTCTGTTCCTTTTCCCTGAGAAAATATTTCTTGGGTCACTTCCAATAAAAAAAAAAAAAAAAAACACCTTCTTTTCTATTTCTGTTTTTCTGTAGAAGATGATTTCTTACTCTCCAGCCCCCCGACCCCCCCCCCCCCCCCCCAAAAAAAATCCAATGAACAGGAGGTCACGTAATCTGAAGTCTTCTCCTTCATTCAGGAAGAAGTGTTAGTACCTGTTCTGTCAAACAAGAAAGGAAATTCTAATTTCTATTATTATTTTCTACAAATCTATTATCGAGTCTCATTTCACCGCTCCCAGCAGAGTATAGCGCTAACAATGAAGAATTGTGGAATTTCTCAGACTCCAAGGGTCTTTAATAAGAACAAAGGATCCTGGTTTGACTGATTAATGTCAGAATCCGTATAGTCTGTAGTTCCACCTTATTCCCTATGGGAAGAAACAGGAGAGCAGCACCGCACTCTTTTGTGACGTACGGAGCAGTGCAATGGGGACCACTGTTCCTTTTTGCTGCCCCGAACCTGCTACTACAAATAATCATCAGAGCCTGCTTCTGGCAACATAGGCACTAGCTTAGACCCATCTGAGGAGGGTCAGTGGTGACAATAAAAGTCCAGGAACTTCCTCTTGAGCAGTGCCAATGCCAAAGGCAGCATATGATGTATGTAACAGTGCAGTCACCAACAAAATATTGGTATGCGGTGATTCCAAATGTTGCTTCCCCCAACCACCTTCTCTTGCACACATTACACTCAACTGAAAAGTTGCTGCCCACATTTGCAGCAATTGTAATGCAGTTCGTATTACCTCGGGAAGCCATAGCAAAAGTGATTGCTACCTCTAGTGGCCCAGTGGAAAACATTAAAAATGTATTTCTATTTTTGTTAATTTGATTTGATGTCCTATTCCCTTTTAATTCATATGGTAATGGTAAAAATCCATGCTGACAAGCCATGAAGAATTGATTTACCTGCCTCCAATGTCTATAAATCATCCTTGGATTCTCCCACTGTGAGAAAATCTTGTTTAGGGTTCAGTTCTTCACACTTGGGATTAATTTTGAAAAGGCAGGGGTTCTTGGATTCTGTCATTTGCAGAAAATAAGCGACATTGAACATGTATCTAAAGCTTATTCTTGAGATTTGATGGAGACTTAGGGCTCATTTTGATGTCGGTGATTTTTCTTGTACGATAAAGTGTTTTTATTCAGCTCAATTGCCAATTGATTCGACGCTTGGATCAATATCGGCCATGTGTCCGCGATTTTGAGGACATGTGAATGGCTCCAATGAATACTATAGGTATGAGAGCTATCCATGAAGGCACTTGTACGCAAAATACAGATGTCTGAATGAGCCCTAACTAGAACTTGACGCTAGGTCTAGATAAGTCTTAGCCAAGGCCTCAGCTCTAATCTCCTTTTTTTTACACCAAGTTGGCAGTATATCCCGTGATTAGAAGATTAACCTATGCTTCTATAAAAAAAAAAAAAAAACTTGGGCACCTTCCAAGAACTGCTTTCCCTCCTTGGGATTTAAACTTGATACTATCAGCCTTGATTTCCCACCACCTTGAGCTCCTTGGCTCTAGCTCTCTTAAAATACTGTATATTCTTTGAAGATGGCCTTTTTGATTGCATTGATCATGCTTGCAGATGTAATTGCTGTCCAGTCGCTTTCAGCATGCCCTTCTTTCACCACCATACTGGATGATGGAGTAATTGAGAAAATTACTGTTTCTGCTCAGTGGTGTCAGACATTAATTAAAACGGGCCCTTCCTTAATTTTGCAACAATCCTAAATCTCCTGAAGAGTCTTTTCACTGACTGTCATAAAGTGCTTGCTTTTGATACAAGAGTGGATATTTCAGGATCTACTTCAATTCCAGGGTAAGAGCAAGGAGATAAAACTAGCCTCATGGGTGAGAAGGTAAATTGTCCACTCTTGGGGTATGTGCACAAGGAGTCTTTTTGGAGACTTTTCAGCAGAACCATAATACACTGCTATAAACTCATAAATGGAATACTACAAATATATTAGAGTTAACAGAAGTCTTAGATTCTCTATCTTTTTTAGTTAATGTTTCTCAAGGTGTTGTGTTTATCTTCTCAAGGTAAAGCCTTTTCTGGATTTAGTGTTGAAGCTGTTGATGGAATTGTGCTAGATCTCATGGATGATGTGCACAGTTGGCAGCCGGGCGATCAAATAGTTGTTGCAAGCACAGACTATTCAATGCATCAAACTGAAGAATTTACCCTCCTTCCTTGTCCAGAATGTAACAAATTTCAGGTTAAAGTAAAAGGTAGGTTGTTTATAATAAAATTGATACACAGCGTACTTGTCATTTCACCCAACTCCACGATATACACTACAAAAAAATACAAACTATTTTGAAAACCTTTCGATGTATGAAGTATGAGTACCACGAACTTGTACACTTTGGCATGCTGTCAGTGAGGTTATGAATTGTTCCCTCATGAAGGCCTCTCAAATGCGATCACGGTACAGAGCAAAATGGCAATGTATGCTGGAATGAAGGGGTTTACTCTTCAGTGGGAAGTCCCGATTTTTGTTTTGGACAGAGTGATAGCCAGAGATTGGTCTGGAGACCACGTGTGCACGCCATGAAGAGGCCTTCATGAGGAAACGTCACACTGGTCCTACTCCCACGGTTAAGATGTCGGGTGGCATAATGTATGGTAGTTGGATACCTGTAGTCTGCAGTTCTGTTATTCTAATGGCTCAGCTTCACATTGATTTGGTTGTGGTACGGCTAGTTCTCTAGTATGTTCCAGGAGCCAGTTTTTAGCACTGCTTGTGCTACTGTGAGCAGCCTATGGGGCCTAAACATGCCACCATGGCCTGCAGCATTTCCAGACTTGTCTCCCATTGAACACACCTGGAACTTAGTTGATCAGTAATTACAAAGAGCTGCCAGTAGCAGATTTTGATGATTTGTTTGCCTAAGCGCATTCAGTGCAGCAGAACATTCCTCACATGACCATTAATAACCTCAATGACTGCAGCCAAGGCGTGTAAGTGCATGTATTTCTGTATGTGGCGGTCATACTCAATACTGAATAGTAGAGATATTTAAAAAAAATAAATAAAAGTTTTCCATAATTTGCAGATCATTAAGGGGTTTTCTGACCAACAAAAATTCAGTTGAATTAATAGATCTTTGAATAATAAGTTCCACAATTGGATGTGTTAAATAAAATGTTTCTGTGCTGAGATAATGTTATAAATGTGCCCCTGCTGTGTACTGTGTAATGGCTGTGTCTGACCGTGCAGTAACATAGTCTGATCATACCACATCTCCTGGGCAGGGGGGGGACACAAGAGAGTATACAGATATTAGAGCACGGGATCACAGCTGATTCTCTCTGTGAGGTAAATCATTTCACTGCCTTTGTATAAAAAATAAAATAAATAATAATGTTTTACTTCAAAGACAATCATTTGTGATCCCCTGCTGTAATGTCTGTATACTCCTTTTCTTTCTTTCTTTCTTTCTTTCTTTTTTTCTTTCTTTTTCTCTTTCTTTTTTCTTTCTTTTTCTCTTTCTTTTTTCTCTTTCTTTCTTTCTTTTTTCTCTTTCTTTCTTTTTTCTCTTTCTTTCTTTTTTCTCTTTCTTTCTTTTTTCTCTTTCTTTCTTTTTTCTCTCTCTTTCTTTTTTCTCTCTCTTTCTTTTTTCTCTCTCTTTCTTTTTTCTCTCTCTTTCTTTTTTCTCTCTCTTTCTTTTTTCTCTTTCTTTTTTCTCTTTCTTTTTTCTCTTTCTTTTTTCTCTTTCTTTTTTCTCTTTCTTTTTTCTTTCTTTTTTCTTTCTTTTTTCTCTTTCTTTTTTCTCTTTCTTTTTTCTCTTTTTTCTCTTTCTTTTTTCTCTTTCTTTTTTCTCTTTCTTTTTTCTCTTTCTTTTTTCTCTTTTTTCTCTTTCTTTTTTCTCTTTCTTTTTTCTCTTTCTTTTTTCTCTTTCTTTTTTCTCTTTCTTTTTTCTCTTTCTTTTTTCTCTTTCTTTTTTCTCTTTCTTTTTTCTCTTTCTTTTTTCTCTTTCTTTTTTCTTTCTTTTTTCTTTCTTTCTCCCAAGCTGCTATGTAAGACTCAAGATGACATAGTGGTGAACTAATTAGCATTTGGCTACAAATGGTAGCACAGTCTACAGATATGGCTACATAAGTGGTGACGAATTGTCTCCCTTCCATAATGAGGCCTCTTGGAAAAAAAAAATGGACATGTGAAATTTTACCATGCAGGAGTTTTTTCCCATTAAATAAGATTATCTGCAAATTTACTTTTTCTTGAATTCAGAGAAGCCTATGTATTTCCATATGGGAGAAATCACAGAAGGCTTGGACATGCGGGCTGAAGTGGGGGTCCTTACACGAAACATTGTCATCCAAGGCGAAATGGAGGAGACTTGTTATGGAAACAACCAATGCAAATTCTTCAACTTCGATACCTTTGGAGGTCACATTAAGGTATGTTTGGGTACAGGGTGGTTACTTTGCGCTTGTCCTGTAAAAGAGTGATCACATAGCATGCACAAAATTCTGTTGGCAGTAGGGCTGTGGAGTCTGAGTCGGTGTCCATTTTGGGACACCCAATAAATTAGGTTCAGTAGTACAATGCAGAATGAATAAATTTGCTAGTTGTGTGTTTTGGTCCATTTGCATTGTAGAATTATCATAAACTAACATTCCTAGGAAGACTTGGTTCACAATCTTGTAGTCTGAACAGGCTGCTGTATGTAGGCACCTCTTTTTTAGGCGGATACCGCCTGGATAAAGTGACGCAAAACAGCAAAAATTAACATGGTACACAGCAATGTCAAAATGATTGCTGGGCCCATGTACCATCTTATGTCACTACTTTTAATTGCTTTAGGGTTCAAAAACCTTGAAGCAGTTAAGTGACATGTTTATTCTTCGGACTGCTTCATTTGGAGCCGCCCGCTCTATATACTCAAGAGTATTGCTCAAAATCGCTAACAAAGCCGCTTCAGGGAAACGACTGCCAGCTTTTTTCTGAAGCGGCTTCACCTTGGGAACGCGCAGCAGTTTCATTGGCGTCTTGCTGGGTGGGTAAAGACTGAATTTACTTGCACCCATGAGCCGTTTCATTCTATACATGGACTCCTCAAATGCTTATTTTAATATCCGGATTATACAGCCATTCTGACATTGATAGTCAAAGTACACCATCCTCATCAGGTCTAAAAAGGGTTTGTCCTGTCCAAATCGATAAGTCTACAGTAACTGTGTGTGACTGTTGACTTGTGATTCGCCTGTTTGAGCCGGGACCGGAGGGTATGTGTTATACATACTCCCGGCCAGGGCCTGATTAGAGGGCGCGGCCTTGCTCCATGCAAGTGCATGGCAGCGAGGCCGCGCCCACTGGCCGGGGTATGTATAACTCATACATACCCTCCCGTTCCAGCTCAGAAACTGGCAAACCCCTGTAGTGCGCAGTGCGCGTGCTGGGGGGATTCATTAGTCTGCAGTCACACAGGGTGACTGCAGACTTTGTCGATTTGGACCAGACAACCCCTTTAATAATGTATGCAGTTTGTACTGTGAAATCTGGTGACACGCCTGCTTCAAAGACCTAGATAATGGCTAGAACTCCGATCAATAATGAAATGTAGTCACAGAGGTTACTTAATTATTTATAGTCTATATATAGATTTACAAATCGCGTAGAAAGCTTCAGATTGGACCAGTAATTACCTGAAAACATGTATACATAAAAGTTACCTGCTGATTTCTCCTAGGTATTGGTTAGCTGTAACTGTAACTTATCAGGTTGACAAACTTGACATTAAGAGACCCTGTTAAAAATCTGAGTCAATAAAGCGATTCCTGACTGACCTGGTGATCCTATCTTTTTATTGTAGCAGAGTCCACTTTATCTTTCTATTAGTAGCTCTCTGCAATATAGCTCCCTTCCTCTCAATCAGTTATGACTTGTTAACAACTTATATTTGGAATGTATGGTCATTCAGGAAGAATACAGTTCCGTAAAATGATTTCTCTTGAAGCCAACAAGTTCTCCAGAAAATTGTTCTGTAATAATATCCTCTTTCTTGGTAGGTGTTACAGAACTTCACCTCTGTTCATCTGTTTTATGTTGAACTGAAGCATATGGGTCAGCAAGTAATGGGCAGTTACCCTGTACACTTCCACCTCTGTGGGGACGTTGATGAAGTGGGAGGCCATGATCCGGGCACCTATGTCGAAGGACTATCTATTCACCATTGCTTTTCCAGATGTGTCACAGTCCATGCGACAAATGGTTTGTTGGTATGTACACCTAGGAATTTGGATCTGATATACAGTACAGACCAAAAGTTTGGACACACCTTCTCATTTAAAGATTTTTCTGTATTTTCATGACTATGAAAATTGTACATTCACACTGAAGGCATCAAAACTATGAATTAACACATGTGGAATTATATACTTAACAAAAAAGTGTGAAACAACTGAAAATATGTCTTATATTCTAGGTTCTTCAAAGTATCCACCTTTTGCTTTGATGACTGCTTTGCACACTCTTGGCATTCTCTTGATGAGCTTCAAGAGGTAGTCACCGGAAATGGTCTTCCAACAATCTTGAAGGAGTTCCCAGAGATGCTTAGCACTTGTTGGCCCTTTTGCCTTCACTCTGCTGTCCAGCTCACCCCAAACCATCTCGATTGGGTTCAGGTCTGGTGACTGTGGAGGCCAGGTCATCTGCTGTAGCAACCCATCACTCTCCCTCTTGGTCAAATAGCCCTTACACATCCTGGAGCTGTGTTTGGGATCATTGTCCTGTTGAAAAAGAAATGATGGTCCAACTAAACGCAAACCGGATGGAATAGCATGCCGCTGCAAGATGCTGTGGTAGCCATGCTGGTTCAGTATGCCTTCAATGTTGAATAAATCCCCAACAGTGTCACCAGCAAAGCACCATCACACCTCCTCCTCCATGCTTCACGGTGGGAACCAGGCACGTAGAGTCCATCCATTCACCTTTTCTGTGTCGCACAAAGACACTGTGGTTGGAACCAAAGATCTCAAATTTGGACTCCTCAGACCAAAGCACAGATTTCCACTGGTCTAATGTCCATTCCTTGTGTTCTTTAGCCCAAACAAGTCTCTTCTGCTTGTTGCCTGTCCTTAGCAGTAGTTTCCTAGCAGCTATTTTACCATGAAGGCCTGCTGCACAAAGTCTCCTCTTAACAGTTGTTGAAGAGATGTGTCTGCTGCTAGAACTCTGTGTGGCATTGACCTGGTCTCTAATCTGAGCTGCTGTTAACCTGCGATTTCTGAGGCTGGTGACTCGGATAAACTTATCCTCAGAAGCAGAGGTGACTCTTGGTCTTCCTTTTCTGGGGCGGTCCTCATGTGAGCCAGTTTCTTTGTAGCGCTTGATGGTTTTTGCAACTGCACTTAGTGACACTTTCAAAGTTTTCCCAATTTTTCGGACTGACTGACCTTCATTTCTTAAAGTAATGATGGCCTCTCGTTTTTCTTTACTTAGCTGCTTTTTTCTTGCCATAATACAAATTCTAACGGTCTATTCAGTAGGATTATCAGCTGTGTATCCACCTGACTTCTGCACAGCACAACTGATGGTCCCAACCCCATTTATAAGGCAAGAAATCCCACTTATTAAACCTGACAGGGCACACCTGTAAAGTGAAAACCATTTCCGGTGACTACCTGTTGAAGCTCATCAAGAGAATGCCAAGAGTGTGCAAAGCAGTCATCAAAGCAAAAGGTGGCTACTTTGAAGAACCTAGAATATAAGACATATTTTCAGTTGTTTCCCACTTTTTTGTTAAGTATATAATTCCACATGTGTTAATTCATAGTTTTGATGCCTTCAGTGTGAATGTACAATTTTCATAGTCATGAAAATACAGAAAAATCTTTAAATGAGAAGGTGTCCAAACTTTTGGTCTGTACTGTACCAATTAGCTTAGTTGTGATACCGCATCTCATTCCTACACCTTCACTGTCCATTGGTTTGCTTCTATCAAATTATTGAAGTTGTATTTATTAGCTACTTGGCTAGATCTCATTCTAAACCCAATGAATAGTGGAACAATAGAGAGCTTGCTGCTTTTCCTACTCTGAAGGCTAAATATGCCCCCATTAAGTAATGCTAATTGGGTGGTTTTCCCTGGCAAATTTGGTGTCTATTAGCTTTCCCCCAAAAAATGGATGAAAAAAGGAATAAAACTGCTTTGCTAGCAAAAGAACTTTGTGAACCCGGTTTAACATCCCAGTAAACATTGAATTGTTACTTTTTATAATCCGTTCTTGCCAAGTTATGAAACTATTGCAAAAGCTTTACTAAGATAAACATCATGCATTCGATTCCCTGCCAAACTATCCAGTAACTTCTTGGAACATATACAGACCTGGAAGACAAACTGCTTGGCATTGAAAGGTTTGACCCCAATTACAAAACTAGGTATGTCAGTTAAGGATTTGGGGAAGGGGGAGAGGTAAGGCTGTGGTGGAACAATTTGTTTTGTTTCTATTGTAATCTGATAGTGCAGACACTTGGGCATTATAGAATGTTGGGAGATTTCAGCTCTGAAGCTTAGAGAATTGTGGTTACAGCTCTAATGTGTAATACTGGTTTTATAGATTTCTGTCCCAATATCTGTGTAAATGGCAATTCTTCCCATAATCTAGTCTGAGCTGCTAAAAACACCCCAATTTGTTGATTGACATCATAACCGTGGTTTCGTGTCAACAGCATCTGAAAAACACTTCAGTATAGGGAAATGGAAGCTTTTGCCACCACATCATCATAAAGATGAGGATTCGCTCTGTGTATATGGCCAACTCAAATCAGTATTAGGCCACGGCCCCACTATCAGTATTCGGTCAGTATTTGGTCAGTAGTTTTTTCTCAGGTGTGGGAGCCAAAACCAGGTGAGGAACAATCAGAGAAAAGGTATAATAGAAACAAGTCACCAATTCTGCATTTATCACCCACTCCTGAGAAAAAATACTGCCAAAATACTGATAGTGGGGCCGTGGCCTTAAGCTGGCCATACATATATGTGATAGCTGTCAGTCTAGTGCTCATGAGTTTTCAGTGGGAATAAAACCGCTATCTGACACCCAAAAAGGATCAGGCCACAAATTCTAACACTTGATTCTCTCTCCCCTGACCTCTGTGGGGGCGGGGGTGGGTGTGAGGGGAGAGTTGGGAAGCCCCCATACACATCAGATTGACAGATCAGCCGACTCTTCTACGGTGTATGAGAGGCCTTTAAGTTCTCCATACACATGCAATAGTGACTGGCCAAAAAATCATCTGGCTGATGGCAATTTCCCCTTAAGGGCCGTGTCACACAACCGTATATTCCCTCATCTGAGAGAATCAGGTCGATTATGCTAATGACACTCTGATCAGAATTTGTTCCAAGTGTTTGCATAGCATGGTCCGGTTTGCTCAGATGAGGGAATCCTAGCACATTGTGAGGAGAAGATGGAGAACAAAATTTCTCCATTGTGTGAGGTTGTGGTAATCTGACTGCATTCAGATGTCATCCGAGTGCAGTCTGATGTTTTCTATGCACCCATAGACTTGAATGGGTGAGTGGCATCCGATTTCAGAGTGAAAAAAATATTAGATGTCACTCATCCAATGTATATCATGGTGTGAGTGAGCCCTGAAACTAAAACTTAGCTTGCCTGTGCGCATTTTTATTGCAAGGGACAAAGGACCTTGCATATTAAATAAAACCCTTACACACATGAGATTGTCTTTTGACCTTTCTCTTTCATTTTTTTTTTTCTCTTCATGAAAATATAAAAAATATTTTTTTTTCCATATTGCAATCTATTACATAATTTAAAAAAACAGATCTTTTAATATTCACAGGCTACAAGGGCTGTTCCATAGCTATACAAAGCGGGGTCAGCTGTGACTGCCTGTTGTGATTTGTGGATCCTGTCATCAGCTGTGTATAGAGGTGTGTTACCTGTCATTACAGTCCTGCCTCTGCTGATAATGACACTGCTGAAAAGAACAGGACGTAGGAGAGTAAAAGAGCCCCAGTGACCACACTACAATACAGGTTGTGATATGAATAACCGTGCCAAAATGGAACAAAAACCTGATTTAAACAATTTCATCTTCTGATGATACATTCCTTGTACCAGACATTGAAACTGATAACCGGCCAATTGGACAAGTGGGAGGTGAATGTTGGTTATTCAGGTTATAATTGACTATTTCTTGGATTAGCAGCGGACATTAATCTACTACCATATTTTGTACAGATAAAGGACACAGTTGGCTATGACACACTGGGGCATTGTTTCTTTCTGGAGGATGGTATAGAACAAAGGAACACTCTGTTTCACAACCTTGGACTTGTAACCAAGCCAGGCACTTTATTACCCACAGACCGGAATAATAGTGTGTGCACAGCTATGAGGGATAAAGTATATGGAAACTACGTTCCTAATCCAGCCACGGACTGCATGTAAGTATCTGGCAGTGAACCGATCTATTTTCATGTCAATTTGGAACACTTTGGAATTTTGAGGAAATGCTTAAAAAATGGATTTAGTACCGTACAGTAATGCTGGAAACCTTCCCCCTGCCGATCATGTATGTGAAGCGTATTCTCCGGCCTTTAGGAATTAGTTGGCTGTGTACCAGGGTTGCCAACTTGACCTTTTATATTTTTTCTGGACAGCTTACTAAAACATCAGACCGACATTATTTTTTAGATACACTGGAAAACCACAATAGATCATTATGATTTATACGTGACATGTCTACAGTCCATAATTCTGATAATTTTACAGTGAAGAAAGTTAATGCGTTATCCGTAGAAGTTTCTTTTAAGCTTTAAAAAAAAAAAAAAGTGCCCTATTTTTACGGACTGTCCTGGAATTTCTGGATGGTTGGCAACCCTGCTGTGTGCTAGCATTGACTTATAACGATTGCTTTCTGGTGGGAGGTACCCACAATTAAATGTGTATGTGGGCAGCTCGACAGAAACTAGGGAGCAGGTATGTTTGACTTCAGCATGTCTTAGCTCCTGTAGAACAATGGATAAGTGCTCTCCGAGGCGTCTGGAGACCTCTTACCCAGCATCAGTGGTGGTGGAGATTTGGGCCAGGCCTCTCCATCCTTGTATATATGTCCCTTATCCTGGGCCAGTCCATATCTATCTCCCGTTCTGCTGCTGTTCTTTAGTGTATAAAAAAAATAAACCATTATACTTGCCTACCTTCCGATCCCCTGCCATGTGGCATCCTCTTCTGAAGCTGCCTTTGCGACCGCGGTAGTTACGCCCCTGCCCAGCACCTAGTCTTCGAAGGAACCATGATGTAAGCTACACAGCTTCTTACCAGCCAATGCTGTAACCTTCTCTAATTAAATAAGGGACTATTTGTAGAAAATGCTGGCTCCGGGATACCACTTTGTTTTATGTGTCAATTTCTGATTGATCAATCAGATTTGCAGCCCTTCTTATAAATCGGATATGAAAATTGGTCCTGAACTGGACACCCTTGTATAAGCTTGCGTTCTACCCCAGGCATTTTCGTTTCTCTATTTATACCAAGAATGCGACCTTCGACCCTTGTCCATTTTCCTATTCTATTTTTGATGTATCAGTTTGGGTGCATTGTAAAGTAGTGGACTTGAATGACAGAAAGTAATGAGAGTAGCTATGTCATCCTTAAGGTTACTTTACTATTGGGTGGAGGGGAGAGGGGACCTTTCTAATTTGTTTTGCACTTTACACAAAATCAACATTATAGGATATTTGTAATTATAATGCTTGTATCTTACAATGTGGAACTTTTTAATAGTTTATTTTATACATTCTGTTTTACCTACTTTTATTGCTTTACCTTTTTAGGGCAGTATCAACCTTCTGGATTGCAAATCCTAACAATAACCTGATAAGTAATGCAGCTGCTGGCTCTCAGGCAAGTCTTACTAACGGAGTATCACTCGCAATTGTAACACTGCTCATTTTTTAACATAGAAATCTTGATCAGATTTTTCACCTAAGTTTTCCAGTTTTGTAATTGCTCTACGATGTGCATATAACTGGAGGTTAATAGTTTTTATATTTTGTAAAGATTCTTTTTATAGTACATATTGTAGCTCTACTTTAGCTTCCTTTCACGTGTTTACTTCCTTAAATTTGGAAAGAAGTATTCCATATATCTAAGTGTGTATGTCTGTTTTTTTTTCCCATTATTGGATGGAATACTTGGGGTCAGGGGTCCAGCTTGTATAACCTCTATCAGTATTTAGAACAAATGGGCCTGATTGCTGATAAAAATGTAGAAGTGACAGCTCGTGTGTGATCACCTGGCTGAACAATCTGCTGTGGAACCAGTATGTTCTTGGTACATTTATCAGCAATGGGCCATATATTGTGGTGATTTTCCAGCTATAATGCTTTTCTTCATTTTCAGGATGCTGGGATCTGGTATGTGTTTCACAAGTCTTCAACTGGAGAATCCCACGGGCTCTATCCAGATACCAAATCTGAGCTCACACCTCTTGGTATATTTTATAATAACAGAGTCCATTCTAACTTCAAGGTAACTAGCATCTCATTGTAAATTTGGCAAACCAAATTAACTGTATGTATTGTAGCTTTTGCTTTCAAGAAATTAGGTTTTACCAGGTTGTCTTCTCATAGACACTGATTGTCTGTATTGCTGGTATATACCATCAATGTCCAAGTGACCATGGACTGCTGTCCCCTCCTAATTGGATTAATGTGAGAATGTTAAAGGGTTTTTCTCAGGAACATTTTAATGAACAGATCTTGAATAATAAGTTCTAAAATTAGATGTGTTTGAAGAAGAAAAAAAAGTTCCTGTGCTGAGAATATTTTAAATGTATGATCAGACCATGTTCCTGCATGGTCAGACACAGCCATTACATAGTACACAGCAGGGGCACATTTATAAGATTATCTCAGCACAGGAACATTTTATTTAAACACATTCAATTTTGGAAATGTATTCCAAGATCTATTCTATCTATCCAGTCGTTATTGACTTTGTGTCTAAACGGTTTGCCACCAATGTCTGTAAAAATATAACCTCTTTCAATATTGTGATGGCGTAAGACGCATCTCCTGAATGTCTGTTGTTTTATTCTTTTTAATATAACAGAAAAATATTTAGATTTGAGAGTCGTCAGTGGTTGATGCCTTTTAATGGCTAACTGAAAAGATGGTAATAAATTGCAAGCTTTTGAGACTACTCAGGTCTCTTCATCAGGCTGGTATACCACAAAATCTGAAGAGTCACATATTTATACACAATAAGACACAAAAATAATGCAATAGATAAGACAGGTGATGGAAAGCAGAGTTATGGAAGAGCGAAACCTTTCTGGCTATAAATATTTTAGCAGTTAATAGATAAGGAGTGTGAAGGTTTTATTGTCCTGAGACTAGGTCCAGTGTTATGATGGCCTCACAAGTCTGAGGGGCACATTCCTTAGTTGATGTAGAATGACATAAATCCATGCGACACATTCATTCCTGCTCTGAAAGTGTTAAAGGTCATCATCAGGTTATATTCTGAGATTCTTCTTTCTCTACGTTAGATGTGATACAGCTGAAAGTACCTGGGATCTTATAGTCCTGATGTGAATTGGGGATCTTTATCTTGTCTGTGGTTGTTATAAACGGACAGGTTTTAATTTTTTTCTGGTTGCAATGAAAGGTACCTGTAGCTGGAGGAGATGACAGGGAGCTTCTGACAATGATGCTTCTTAGATTTGGGGGCTGCCTGAAACACAGAAGTGGGGGGTCTGGAAATATAGATTGTAATCGGGCATCTTTTTGTAGTAAAGGTTGTAGTTTCCGTGCATTACTCCTTAGCGCCTCCAGATTTGGATTGTAGGTGACTACTAGAGGCACCCGATTGTTTTCTTGTTTGGTTTTGTAATGTAGGAGATGATTCCTTGATATTCTGGTGGCTCTTGTAATCTAGTTCTCAATTGTTCTTGGATGGTAGCCCTGATTCAAAAAGGTCTTTCTGAGGCCATCAAGGTGTTTGTCTCTATTCATAGGGTTGGAACATATCCGATTGTATCTGATGGCTTGGCTGTAAACTATAGAGTTTTTTTTTTTTTTTTTTTATGTGTTTTGGATGGAAACTGTCCCATTTAAGGTATGTAGGACAGTTGATTGGTTTCCGGTACAAGGATGTCTCTATTTCATTGTTCTGTAGCTTGATGATGGTACAGGAGAAGTTGAATGTTAGGTTGATGGTGGGATGAAATCGATTAAAGTGTTCATGGAACGTCTTCAGCTGTTGCTCAGACCCCATCCAGATGATAAAAATATTGTCAAAGAAATGATAGGCCAGAGGTCTGATGAAACATGAGGACAAAAAGTCACTTTCAAGCTTGGCAATGAAAAGATTTGCGTACTGCGGAGCCATTTTACTTCCCATCGCTGTACCAGTTTCCTGTAGATATATGTTGTTATCAAATTCAAAGTCATTGTGGGTGAGGATGAATTCTGTAAGTTTGACCACAGAATCAGCAACAATTCCTGTATTTTCCATGAAGATTTTGCAGGCATGTAATCCATCCTGGTGTGGGATATTAGAATACAAAGATTCCACATCCATGGTGGCCAGGATGGTTCCTTCTGGTAGAGGACCTACTGCTGCTAGTTTATTCAGTAGGTCTGTCATGTCCTGAATGTAGCTGGGTGTACTCTTTAGCAGTGGTTTAAGAACACACTCTACCCATCCAGAAACTTGCTCAGTAAGGGTGCCCACACATGAAATAATTGGTCTTCCTGGATTTCCAGATTTGTGGATTTTGGGAAGCATATAGAATGTCCCTATTCTTGGACTCTCTGGTATCAGGTCATCTCATCGGCTCTTATGGATTCGTCAGGCAGACAAGATACCAACTTGTTTAGTTCCTTGTAATAGTCCTGTGTAGGGTCAGACTCCAGTTTTTTGTAGTAGCGTGTGTCCATCAGTTGTCTGTTTGCTTCCTTCATGTAGTCTGATGTGTTCATCATCACTATTGCACCACTCTTGTCAGCAGGTTTAATGAGATTTCTTTGTTGGTTTTCAAAGATTGTATGGCCTTTCTCTCCAGGGCACTGATGTTGGATGCGTGTCTCCGGTTTGTGTCTAGGATGGTGGATTTTATCACATGTGTGAAGAGTCTATATATGTATCCAAATGAGGGTTGCATCCCGGTGAAGGTGTCCAGTCTGACCTCTTCTTGGTTGTCAAGATCCCTTTTCCTTCAGTTCGGGTGGGTTCTGAATCTTCTGTAGCATTGAAGTGTTCCCTCAGGCGCAGTCTCCTGAAATAATTTTGCATATCACTACAGAGTTCAGTTTTATCTAGGGCTTTAGTAGGACAAAATGAGAGTCCCCTAGAAAGCACAGCCAGCTCCGCTTTGTTGGGTGTATAATCTGAGAGATTGATGAGTTAGATGCTTCTGTGTCTGGAATGGAGTGGTTGTCCAAATTGTCAAGTTTTGGCTTTATTTTGTAACTGTCTAGCGCCCTGAGTTTAGGCGCAATCTGTGCAGCTTCTTTTCCTTGTTATGAATCAGAAGGGTCCGTAGTTTGTTGTAGTATTGCTGTAATTTTTGCTCTGCGTTTTCTCTGTTTCCTCCGAGTTTCAAATTGCCCTTGGACTTTACTTTTGATGCTGTAGAAGACATGCAAAAGGTGGTTCCTTAGTCTCTCAGAAGTCCTGTGACAAAGGTTTTGTGCATAATGAGTATTGTAGGTATGAAGAATTGGGTTTGTAATCCAGAGTCCTTTAGGAATTAGATTCTCCTTTTTGCATTTAGATAAGAAAAAAATGTCACTGTCCAATTGTGCACGTTTCTTCAGAAGTGGCTTAAGTTCCATGAAGATGCGGTACATTCTGGTATCCTCCATTTTGATATAGGGAAAATATTTATTCTTGTACCGTGTTAGCCAGTAGATAGAAAAATATTTAGATTTGAGAGTCCTCAGTGGTTGATACCTTTTAATGGTTAACTGAAAAGATGGTAACAAGTTGCAAGCTTTCGAAACTACTCAGGTCTCTTCATCAGGCTAGTATACCACAAAATCTTGAGTCACATATTTATACACAATAAGACACAAAAATAATGCAATAGAGAAGACAGGTGATGGAAAGCAGAGTTATTATGGAAGAGATAAACCGTTCTGGCTATAAATATTTTAGCAGTTAATAGATAAGGAGTTTACAGCCAAGCCATCAGATACAATCGGATATGTTCGAACCCTCTGGATCGAGACAAACACCTTGATGGCCTCAGAAAGACCTTTTTGAATCAGGGCTACCATCCAAGAACAATTGAAAACCAGATTACAAGAGCCACCAGAATATCAAGGAATCATCTCCTACATTACAAAACCAAACAAGAAAGCAACCGGGTGCCTCTAGTAGTCACCTACAATCCAAATCTGGAGGCGCTAAGGATAGCTGCAGGGAAACTACAATCCTTACTACAAAAAGATGCACGACTACCATCCATATTTCCAGACCCCCCACTTCTGTGTTTCAGGCAGCCCCCAAATCTAAGAAGCATCATTGTCAGAAGCTCCCTGTCATCTCCACCAGCTACAGGTACCTTTCCTTGCAACCAGAAAAAATTTAAAACCTGTCCGTTTATAACAACCACAGACAAGATAAAGATCCCCAATTCACATCAGGACTATAAGATCCCAGGTACTTTCAGCTGTATCACATCTAATATAGTGTACTTAATTATATGTACCAAATGTCCAGCTGGGGGTCTTTAAGTAGGGGAGACAGGGCAAAAACTTAGGACAAGGATGAATCATCATCGCCACACAAAAGAAAAAAGAATAGATCTACCTGTAGCCAAGCATTTTTGTTCTCCTGATCACATCATATAAGACATGAAATTACTGGTATTTATAAGGTAACTTGAAATCTCAAAGAGAAAGAAGAATGTCAGAATATAAACTGATGATGACCTTTAACACTTTCAGAGCAGGAATGAATGTGTCGCATGGATTTATGTCATTCTACATAAACTAAGGAATGTGCTCCTCAGACTTGTGAGGCCATCATAGCACTGGACCTAGTCACAGGACAATAAAACCTTCACACTCCTTATCTATTAACTGCTAAAATATTTATAGCCAGAACGGTTTATCTCTTCCACAATAACTCTGCTTTTCATCACCTGTCTTATCTATTGCATTATTTTTGTGTCTTATTGTGTATAAATATGTGACTCTTCAGATTTTGTGGTATACTAGCCTGATGAAGAGACCTGAGTAGTCTCGAAAGCTTGCAATTTGTTACCTTTTAATGGCTAACTGAAAAGATGGTATCAACCACTGAAGACACTCAAATCTAAATATTTTTCTATCTACTGGCTAACACGGTACAAGAATATATATTTTCCCTATAACATAACAGATAATTTATAATGGAACAAGTCCAATTTAGCATAGAAAGAATGAGCCTTGATTATTTACTTTACTTTTTTTTTTTGTTTAAGAGATTATTTCTTTTTTTTCTATTTCTAGGCAGGCCTGTTTATTGATAAGGGTGTGAAAACTACAAACGCAAGTGCCGAAGACCCAAGGGAATATCTGTGTTTGGACAATAATGCCAGGTAATAACATGTTTCATCTCCTAATACTCTGTTTATACGTGTTTAAACGCGCCACTCTATATAACAAATTAAAGCTGCACTCTGAAATGCTATTATACTTAAACATTTAAATATATGAAATTGGCCAATTCGTGTGAGCCCAAAAGCCAGCGACTAGCATACCCCTTTGTTGGGACCCTAAACCTAACATGATGCCTCTACTGGGCTAAAAAAAAATTTGACTATGAGGGTGTGTTATAGACGCCTTTCCATTACTAACTCCTGGGCATGATGACATCTGACAATACAAAGCTCCCATCAACCCCAACACTATTAGGCTGTGTGCCTACTATGCGTTTTTTAAGCGTTTCCGCAGCGGCAATTCTGCTGCAGAAACGCTTAAAAAACGCTGGGTAGAAGGCCTGCCATGTCCCCCAATGATAATTCGCAAAGGAAATTTCTGCAGCATGTGCACAGTACATGTGGATTATCATTGTGGGAAAAATCCGCAGCACTACCATTAATTTTGCGTAAACGCGGAGTTTTCGCCGCCATTGACTTGCATTGGAGCGCATGGATTCCGCATCACTGCATCTGTACATGCAGAATCCATGCGTTTCAATGTGCGGATGGTACCTGGGTCTGGAGAGGAGGAGGCTCTCCTCCGGACTCGGGTACCATAGTACCTGTAAAAAAAAAAAAAAAAAAAAAAAAAAAAGAAGAATAAAATAAATATTATACTTACCTTCTGATGGCTGATGGCCCCCGGTCTCCACAGTGATGCGTCTCGGCTTGCCGGCAACTCGCGATGGTCTGAAAAGGACCTTCCGTGATGTCATTTAGTCCTGTGACGGGTCACATGACCGCTGACGCCGGCAGGTCCTTTAGTCTACCGCGAGCTGCCGGCAAGCTGAGACGCATCGGATAAAGACTCCAGGGGCCATCGGAAGGTAAGTATAGATTTATTTTTTATTTTTTTACCATTCTTTCAGTCACAGTATATAAATCCATGCTGTTTGCATGGATTTATATAGTGTGACCAAGTTGTCAAGCACTTTCCAAGTGATGCTAAAATTGCTTGGAAAGCGCTTGTCAACCCGCATGCGGAAATGCATGTGAAGAACGCTTCACATCCGCATGTCCCTGGCAGGAAAACGCATGTACAATCCGCATGTACAATCGGCATGCGTTTTTTCTGCCAGGGAGATGCAGAAACGCTCAGGAAAAATCCTGAGCATTTCTGCATCGTGGGCACATAGTCTTAACCCGCTTGCCACCGCAAGATTTAGTGCATGTTATGGATGCGCCATTTCTGGGGCGGCTGAGAGCTGATGTTCTTAGTCTGGGAGAGGGCCAATATCCATGGCCCCTTCCTAGTATGTTAATATCAGCCCTCAGCTGTCTGCCTAGCCTTTGCTGGTTATTATAGGGGGGATCCCACTTAATTTTTCCAATTTTAATAACCAGTAAAGGCTAAGAATATCCGCTCACAGCTGTATACTTAGCCATGGGTATTACCCCTTTCCCATGCTACAAACATTAGCCCCCAGCTGTCAACATTTCCCTCAGCTGGTTATTAAAAATTCGGGGGACTACATTTTTTTTTCCTTTAATTTATTTCATTATTAGCTAAATACATGAACATTAAGCTACGCATGCATTGCACTAATTGTATGTCACTGCCCTCTTTCTATCTATTCTCTTCTGACGTGTCACGCTGTGATTTTACTGTATCAAAAATAAAATAAAATCTGGCACTCAGAGTTTCAGAAAAAAATGAGATTTATTAGAAAAACAATCCAAAAACCGTGATATTTCAGTTTAAAGGACCTTCTTCAGCGCTATGGGGAGTAGGGGTTCAATGCCAATATTTCCTCCCAGTTGATATCCATTCCATGCTTTACACACTTCATCATTGTTTCTGGTCCAAGTTGTAATGGTGAAACCAGGCTTGGCAGGAATGTGCAGAGCGGAATAACATGCTCTGTGAGTCCCATACATGCCACAAAGATTTAACCGATTTCTGGAATCTTATACATTCATGTTCTGGCCCTGTGTAGAATAGCTTGGCTGCCCTTTGATCTCGGGCAGAAAGGATGCGGTCCCGTCAATGAGTCGATGTGTAGTAACACACACTTCCTCTGTGTTCTCTGATGTTGTATACATTATGTCGCCCTTTAGATGAATGTGGCACTCATTTCTTGTACTGCATAGTCAATGGGAAGATCCAGCACCCATTTATACACAAGTCTTTTACATTCCAGCAGTGTGAATATATTTTATTCTCCTTTTGTGTGTTTCCTACTTCAAAGTCTTTCCATCTCAGTCCTTGGGGTGGTGGCATGTTTATCATGGGCATTTTTCTTTTCTTTTGGGAGCCTTTTCCTAGCACTCAGTAGCCTTTGGCAAAGTTTGTCTTCCTGATCTTTCCGCCCTATGTTCATGTTGACAGTGTAGTCAGCAGTTCTGTTTCTTCACCGTGTACTCCGATCCTGACGGGTGTTGAATTTTTACGTTTATACAGATAGTTTTATTTTTCCATTTGACAGCTGTGTTTGACTAGTGTGATTTATAATACACTATTCCTGAATGAGTTTCTTCCTTGAATTTGCAAAGGGGTTTTTATGTAAATGGTGAAAGAGAAAAAAAATTCTAGAAGGTTTCATTATACAATGACAGCAGGCAAAGATCCTGAAAATAGTCAGTGAAGGAAAATATTCTTGCTTACAAGCAGTGGCTGAATACATGAGGTGTTATGTAGCTTTAATGCAGTGTAACATGTCAGGCAATCTTCTGTGAGCCAAACACCACTGCAGCAGACAATAGTCAGTGTCACGGGTGTGTCAGAAGTGAGTCGCCCTGCAGTTGGTTGCAGGAGATCTTTTCGTTTGGCATTACAGACACCTTCTTAGAAGCTGTCTCTCTAATACCCAATGGCTTCCTTCCTCTTGCTAATTAACACCCTGGCCTGGGTGTATAAATAGCTGCTGTTTGCTAGAGGGAGGTGCCTGCAATATTCACATTACCTTTTGTGAAGGCTTGAGCAAGAGCAGTACTTCTTCCTCTCTGGAGCTAAGAGGACATGTGTTCATCTCTCTGAAGTCTTGTTTGTTCCCCCTAGTTGTCAGTGGGGATCGACTAGTGCTCATCCCCCTCCCTTCCCTAGCCAGGGCTAAACGCCACGGAAAGACAGGGTGAGGTTCTTGTGCGGCGATTGGTGCAGAACCAATAAAGGGATGTTGGTGGAGACGGGGTGATTTTAGATCAGCCTAGGAGGTCTCCAGTTCCCCCTTTCCCTAGAGTCTGGGCCCCCTTTTCCCCTTTCCCTTCGTGTTGCACTTAGTCTTTCCTACACCTTGCGTGACAGTCGGCACCTTCTAGCAATGCAAAATCACTGGGCCGCTGTGACTGCAGTGCAGACACCTCAGTATTGTTGGCAGTGATATTTTCTAATTATTTTGTTATTGCAATACCGCTACAATTACTACACTTATAAATTTTGAGGCTTTTGATGCACAATTTGATTAAGTTATGTGAGCCTACCTCCATGACAAGCCAACCTCTTCTGGAGTCAAAGTTTACTGATGGAGGTGCACGTGACCAGACCTGTCAATCAGCCTTCTCCTATAGAAAACTCCTTTCACATGATAGAGCGGTCTGGTCATATGCTCCTCCATCAGTAGAGGACACGGGAGATCTGTGCAGTCAGTGAGGAAGGTTGTACTAAGTGCAGGAGGAGAACCTGTAATACTTCTAGATTACGTAGTGTCACAAAATCATATCATCATTTCTCTGGTAAAATATAGAAAAGTGGACAATCCACTTTTTAACTTTACGTATTTTTTTCCTTAGCTCGCCACTGCCCATTAGTAGATATGTATGGTTTGAAGCCACTGGTTGTGAACAAGAATTTTTAAATTACTCACCATTGTCAAAATCTATGCTTTCCATGGGTGAATTAAAACATATTAGATAGTTTCTTAACTTTTTATTATGCAGAGATTGTTGTTTATTTGTTAAAGGGGTCATCCTCCTTTTGGGGACATGTTTCTTTTTTTTTTTCTAATGTATGTATTTAATGAAACGAAATATATATATTTTTCCCCTTTCAGAAAACTTCTCTTGATTATGTACAGTTTGTTGTAAAAAAAAACAAAAAACGCCGAGGCTATAAAAAGCTAACTGTTTATAGCTGGCTGTAGAATGACTTATCCAAGAGTCAGTGAGCTCGTTCTGAAGGTGGAACTCTTGTCTGTCTTTTTCTGAGCTTCTTTCACCTGATTTTTGATCTTAACCCACATAAATGTAAACCTGCATGGAAACTAAGTGTGTAAAAGCCAACAGGTGCTAAACTTATAATGCAAAAAATGTCCCCACAGGTGGACAACTCATGTTAAAAAAGAACATTTAACATGTCACACTATAGATTTGAGTTCATTTGAGAGGAACTGAATAATAGTATATAATCCAAGTGGACTAGACGATGCTCCATCCCTTTGATCACTTAGTAACTATTAGCCCTGAAGTTATGCTTGGCTTTTCCTGACCGCATTGTGCTGTTTTGAGATTATTTAAACCCCATTCTATATATTTAAAATAATGTGAAGTTTTCAGCTAGAAATTTCTTTACGATGATTCTTTAAAAATATTTTCTTTTAACGAACAATACCAATTGACCTTGTCTCTCTATCCCTTATGTAGATTTCGACCCCATGTTGATGCCGATCCTCTAAAACCAAGAGTGGCTGCTCTTATTGATGGCCTTGTTTCTTTTAAGAATAATGACCACGGTGCTTGGGTGAGAGGAGGCGACATTATCATAACTAATTCAGGGTATGTATGACTACCTTTTCTCTAGTCCCTACACAATTCTGTACAGACCTATGATTTCCTGTAAGGCATCTGTGGTTACGATAGAATTTCATAAATGGACAGCCCTACCCCTGCACCATTAAATGAAAGCCCCTAATTTGGTAATTGGCATTACATAGGGTCACCACTTTGATTAGTTATGTGGAAAATCTTATAGCAAAGAGTGACATGAAGAGTTGAAAATGGCCATAAAACTCATTTCTGTATTGCTCCCTTTTTTTCTTGTGTTGGAACAGTTTCCAGTTTGTGGCATACATTTTAGTAAGTCCACCGGGCCATTGGAGGCTTGCTCCCTCACACTACACCTTGATTTTTCAGAATGGTAAAAAAATAAAGCCAGATTTATTTATATATATAATTTTAAACCAAACCCTTCTTGTATGTTCTCCTTTCCATGCAATGAAGTCGTATATTCCTGCCTAAAACCACTGAAGGTTCTGATAAAAACCATACATTAAACATTGCTGGAAGGGAAAATGTGTTCCCTTATGTCTTGGTGGTACCCTTTTTAAAGGTTTATCATTCTTTTGCAGATTCTCTGACAATGGTATTGGCCTCACCTTTGCAAGGTAAGTACTGTGCAAAATGCTTCAAAGGAAGAACTCTTTCAAAAATAGAAATGTTAATAGTTTATTTAAATTAATGAAATGCAAAGTGACTGAACAAAAAAGAAATCCATATTTGGTGCAAGTGTAGCTGGAGGAATTGATACTTTTGATGTGGTTTTGAAAGATCTCTGCAGGGAGGTTGTTCCAAACATCTTGGACAACTAACCACAGATTTTCTTTGGACATACGCTTTTTGTCTCTCCATGTAATCCCAGACACTCTGTTGAGATCAAGTCTCTGTGGGGGAGATCTGCACTCCCAGAACTCCTTGTTCTTCTTTACACTGAAGATAGTCCTCAATGACATGGGTTGTTGTCCTGTTGCAGAATAAATGGTATAAATGTCTACAAACAATGCATGTCCCCTGAAGTAGTGATATTAAAATATAGCCCTTGGACCATTGTCTTCATTTTTCTTTTCACTGTTTTGATCAACTGTTATCCGGCCTTCTGGAGCTCCCCAAATAAAAAAAATGGCTATCCATTAAGCTGTCTCGTACACTTTCTCTGCCTCTTATGAATGGGTAAAGGCTGCAATACCTAATATGGCCTATAGAAAAGATTGCTATTTCTGGAAGAAGACAGACTTTTTTTTTAATTTTTTTAACCCAAACCTTAAAAAATGCTTTTTTTTTAGCAAGAAAATGCTCTATGTATGAATGACTGGCGTGCATATAAAATAATGGGGGGAATTCAAGCATGAACCCATTTGCTGTTCTCTGCTTTATGCAATGATTCGGGTGTGAGTAGCACATGTTATAGGAAGTTGTGCTGCTGATTTCCTGACTTCATTGGTTGGCAACTTTCCCAGACGACTACTACTACAACAAACAGAATATGTCTAAATGGTTTCCAGTTCTGTAACATTAAGGAGATCATATAAAAGGAGTCTTTACACTTTCTACCAGCAGCCAAGTATTTACATAGTGACTTCCCATCTACATGAAGTCTCACGCTGCTGACTGGAGTTACTATATATATATATATATATATATATATATATATATATGTATATATATATATATATATATATATATATATATATATA
This sequence comes from Phyllobates terribilis, assembly GCF_046119375.1. Lineage (NCBI taxonomy): Eukaryota > Metazoa > Chordata > Amphibia > Anura > Dendrobatidae > Phyllobates > Phyllobates terribilis. Next base: position 178,532,704 of record NW_027362761.1, on the reverse strand, counting down.
TATATATATATATGTATATGTATATATATATATATATATATATATATATATATATATATATATATATATATATATATATATATATTATATAAAATAAATTATTTTTTTTTTCTCTCTTGGTAACAAGATCTTCGCGTATGCACAGGTTTATGGTTTTCATTTTATAGGTCCAGTCATATTTAAAGGGGTTGTCCATTACTAAATGTTCAGCCTGATTAAAACAAAAAAAAAACAACCTATACTCCCCTCCTGTGTTGGCCGACGTTCCAGCGGTGTTGGCACTCGCAATCTCGGAGCTCTGGTGTGGTGGAATGACACGTGGTGCCCAGCGCCCAATCAGTGCTGGTGTCACTGTCCCCACCGAAGTACAGATTGAACATGAAAAGGAAGTCAGATCAGCTTCAGTCCGGGCTTCCTCTTCATGTTAAATCCACATGCATGTTCCACTCACTACATAGGTCCCCAGCGTGCGCTAAACTTAAATGGGGAGGAAGTCAGTACCCAAAAGTGCACTCACACCAGTAATATGCCCCGGGCTACATATCAAGCATGTACCTCTGGAGACTATTAAGGGTGCATATCCTCATGCCCACGTCGCATACCACACATGCGATGATCCATTGCACCCATGCATACCAGTTATGTCCTAGGCCAGGGCCACATGGGTTCCAACAAAAAATGTATGTATTCTATCTCAGATGTACAGTATAAAGCAAGTGCGCTCCAAAGCCTAGGAAAGTCATATCCAAAAAGTATTGTAACAAGGCAATATATACTTATAGATCACATAATAATGTTTAAAATACACTGCTCAAAAAAATAAAGGGAACACTCAAATAACACATCCTAGATCTGAATGAATTAAATATTCTCATTGAATACTTTGTTCTGTACAAAGTTGAATGTGCTGACAACAAAATCACACAACAATCAATGAAAATCAAATTTATTAACTAATTGAGGCCTGGATTTGGAGTCACCCCCAAAATTAAAGTGGAAAACACACTACAGGCTGATCCAACTTTGATGTAATGTCCTTAAAACAAGTCAAAATGAGGCTCAGTATTGTGTGTGGCCTCCACGTGCCTGTATGACCTCCCTACAACGCCTGGGCATGCTCCTGATGAGGTTGTGGATGGTCTCCTGTGGGATCTCCTCCCAGACCTGGACTAAAGCATCCGCCAACTCCTGGACAGTCTGTGGTGCAATGTGACGTTGGTGGATGGAGCGAGACATGAGGTCCCAGATGTGCTCAATCGGATTCAGGTCTGGGGAACGGGCGGGCCAGTCCATAGCTTCAATGCCTTCATCTTGCAGGAACTGCTGACACACTCCAGCCACATGAGGTCTGGCATTGTCCTGCATTAGGAGGAACCCAGGGCCAACCCCACCATATGGTCTCACAAGGGGTCTGAGGATCTCACCTCTGTACCTAATGGCAGTCAGGCTACCTCTGGCGAGCACATGGAGGGCTGTGCGGCCCTCCAAAGAAATGCCACCCCACACCATTACTGATCCACTGCCAAACCGGTCATGCTGAAGGATGTTGCAGGCAGATCGCTCTCCACAGCATCTCCAGACTCTTATCACGTCTGTCACATGTGCTCTGTGTGAACCCTGCTTTCATCTGTGAAGAGCACAGGGCGCCAGTGGCGACTTTGCCAATTCTTGTGTTCTGTGGCAAATGCCAAGTGTCCTGCACGGTGTTGGGCTGTGAGCACAACCCCCATCTGTTGACGTGGGGCCCTCATACCACCCTCATGGAGTTGGTTTCTAACCGTTTGTGCGGACACATGCACATTTGTGGCCTGCTGGAGGTCATTTTGCAGGGTTCTGGCAGTGCTCCTCCTGTTCCTCCTTGCACAAAGGAGGAGGTAGCGGTCCTGCTGCTGGGTTGTTGCCCTCCTACGGCCCCCTCCACATCTCCTGGTGTACTGGCCTGTCTCCTGGTAGCGCCTCCAGCTTCTGGACACTACGCTGACAGACACAGCAAACCTTCTTGCCACAGCTCACATTGATGTGCCATCCTGGATGAGCTGCACTACCTGAGCAACTTCTGTGGGTTGTAGAGTCCTTCTCAGGCTACCACGAGTGTGAAAGCACAACCAACATTCAAAAGTGACCAAACATCAGCCAGAAAGCACTGGTACTGAGATGTGGTCTGTGGTCTCCACCTGCAGAACCACTCCTTTATTGAGGGTGTCTTTATAATTGCCAATAATTTCCATCTATTGTCTATTCCATTTGCACAACAGCATGTGAAATTCATTGTCAATCAGTGTTGCTTCCTAAGTGGACAGTTTGATTTCACAGAAGTTTGATTTACTTGGAGTTATATTCTGTTGTTTAAGTGTTCCCTTTATTTTTTTGAGCAGTGTATAGCCAAAAGAAGTATAAATAATAAAGAAATGTACTGATACATTAGAAATGCATAATATTCGAATCGCATGAGGTCCACTTATCAATGGCAATACAAATGTATATGTCTATTAGAGATACTCAATTAACTTAGAATCAAAAATGGATGAAGGTATAGTTACATAGGTTCAACTTGATGTACCTAGGTCTTTTTTTTTCAACCTTTCTCCATTAAATACATTTTATCATTAAATTAACTATAACCCACAATGTTATTTGTTATAGAAATAGTCAAAACTATACATAATTAGAATAGCCGATCCCATTATCGGATCAATCACTAGGAAGAGCGGAATATATTTAAGTGGATCTCATGCGATTCTAATATTATGCATTTCCAATGTACTGATGCATCTCCCTGCTAATGATTTTTAGTAAAATTGCCTGTTTGCAGCTCCCCACTATTTTCTTAAATAAAATGATGTTGCCCCTGTCCATTTATACAGTATGTATATAGATAGGTGCTATGTGTGCATGGCTGTCTGTTTTTCTCTTTTCATTCACCTAATGATCCTTTCCTTTTCCACAGTGATGGAAGCTTTCTAAAAGACGAAGGCTCCAGCCAGGAAGTTTCTGAATCTCTGTTTATAGGTGAAAGTAGAAATTATGGATCTCAAGGAGGCCAAAACAAATATTGGGGGACTGGAGGAGTCTATGGTAGAAATCGCACACTTCCTAGAAACAGGTATGACTAAATTCTGCATAGTATGACTTTGGTATTGACGACACACACACCTGATATATAATATAATATAATATAATATATAATTATGAATACTCATACATACAGTGGTGTGAAAAAGTGTTTGCCCCCTTTCTGATTTCTTATTCTTTTGCATCTTTGTCACTCTTAAAATGTTTCAGATCACAAAACAAATGTAAATATTAGACAAAGATAACACAAGTAAACACAAAATGCTGTTTTTAAATGAAGATCTTTATTAAGGGAAAAAGAAATCCAAACTTACAGAGCCCTGTGTGAAAAAGTGATTGCCCCCTAAACCTAATAACTAGTTGGGCCTTCCTTATCACAAACGCTTGATTGCAGTTGTTGCTAACTGGCAATGAGTCTTATATCACTATGGAGGAATTTTGGCCCACTCTTTGCAAAATTGTTGTGAGTCTGCCACATTGGAGGGTTTCCGAGCATGAACTGCTTTTTTAAGGTCAGGACCTTGACTAGGCCACTCCAAAGTCTTAATTTTGTTTTTCTTAAGCCATTCAGAGGTAGACTTGCTGGTGAGTTATGCAGCAGGACAATTATCCAAACACAAGTGTGCTTCAGTTTGAGGTCACAAACAAATGGTCGGGCATTCTCCTTCAGGATTTTTTTGGTAGACAGCAGAATTCATGGTTCCATTTACCGCAGCAAGTCTTCCAGGTCCTGATCAGCAAAACAGCCCCTGGCCATCACACTACCAGCACCATATTTTACATTTATAATGATGTTCCTTTTCTGAAATGCCATGTTACTTCTATGCAAGATGTAATGGGACATGCACCTTCCAAAAAGTTCAACTTTTGTCTCTCTCGTGAGTCCAGAGTATTCTCCCAAAAGACTTGGTGATCATCAAGATGTGCTGTGGTAAAACTGAAATGAGCCATTATGTTGTTTTTGCTCAGCAGTGGTTTTAGTCTTGGAACTCTGCCATGCATGCCATTTTTGCCCAGTCTTTCTTATGGTCTGGTCGTGAACACTAATAATATAATAATAGTTTTTATTTTTATAGCGCCAACATATTCCGCAGCACTTTACAAATTTTAGGGGGACATATACAGACAATACAGAATAAGCATATCTCATATTGAAAGGAGTGAGGGCCCTGCTCGCAAGCTTACAGTCTATGAGGAAATGGGGGAGACACAAAAGGTAAAAAGTACATATATTGTATAATGCAGCCTTGATATACTAAATAAGATAAATAATAATACACGGACTGGTCGCCAGCCAGTATGTGTGCAGTCCTGACAGAGGCTATTAAGTGCATGGTTGGTATGAACCTGAAGTTGAAGAAGATTTTAATATGGGGGAAGACTGGGACGGACAGAGTGTGTTTAGGCGATAGGCCAGTCTAAAGAAATGTGTTTTTAGGGTTCGCTTGAAACTGTGGGTATTGGGAATTAATCGAACTGGCCTGGGTAGTGCATTCCAAAGAGTTGGTGCAGCAAGCGAGAAATCTTGGAGACGGGAGTGGGAAGTTCGGATTATGGAGGATTTTAGTTTTAAGTCATTTGCAGAACGGAGGGCACGTGTAGACTGAGACAAGAGAGGAGATGTAGGGGGGTACTGAAGCATGGAGCTCTTTGTGGGTAAGCGTGATAAGTTTAAATTGAACTCTATATTGGATGGGCAACCAATGCAATGACTGGCACAGGGAAGAGGCATCGGTGTAGCGGTTGGCGAGGAATATGATCCTGGCTGCTGCGTTAAGGACGGATTGGAACACTGACCTTAACTGAGGCAAGTGAGGCCTGCAGTTCTTTGGCTGTTCTTGTGTGGTATTCTGTGACCTATCGGATGAGTCGTCACTGTGCTGTTGGGGTAATTTTGGTCAGCTGGCCACTCCTGGGAAAGTTTACTACTGTTCCATGTTTTCGCCATTTGTGGATAATGGCTCTTACTGTGGTTCGCTGGTGTTCCAAAGCTTTAGAAATGGTTTCATAACCCTTTTCAGACTGATAGATCTCAATTACTTTCTTTCTCATTTGTTCCTGAATTTCTTTAGATCGCAGCATGATGTCTGGCTTTTGAGGATCTTTCGGTCTACTTCACTTTGTCAGGCAGGTCCTATTTAAGTGATTTCTTGATTGAGAACAGATGTGGCAGTAATCAGGCCTGTGTGTGGCTAGGGAAATTAAACTGTGGTTTATCACCTCTTTCGGAAGCGAAGTTCAACTTGTTTTAAGGGGGTGGGGGTGGGGAATCACTTTTTCACACTGGGCCCTGTAGGTTTGGATTTCTTTTTCCCTTATTAATGAAGACCTTCATTTAAAAACTGCATTTAGTGTTATCTTTGTCTAATATTTACATTTGTTTTATGATCTGAAACATTTAAAGAGTGACAAACCTGCAAAAGAATTAGAAATCAGGAAGGGAGCAAACACTTTTTCACACCACTGTAGACACATTATGTACACAAACACTATACATATTAAAGTGTGTGTGTGTGTATAAATACGTAAACAGTACATGATTGAAAAAAGTAAATATATTTTACTGTAATTTTGTATGTCATACTTTTTAAGTACTGTAAATTCAATTAACTAATGGGTGTTATTAATTAACAGGGTGGATAGTGCTTCATATGGAAAGACCATACAGAAATTGGATACATGTTTCTCAGTGTGAGAGTTATACTGTGGCTTGGCGTGCCTGGAAATTGCTTTCCCATAGATATCTTAGATGTGTGTTGGGGGTAGTGGGTTCTGAACATATTTAGAATAAGCTCCGTATTGAAAATGAATGTGAAAACAATAGTTAAAAGTAGACCTCATATATACATGGAAATCATTCAGACCATAACTTGTGTTCTGGTGTGAATTAATTCAATGCTCTCTAATTTCTGAGTTCTTCCGGAAACTCTGTTCCAAAAATGTACCACACTTTACAGGAATGTTGTGGCCTATGGCCAAATACGCACATCTGTAAAGTGTGTGTGTGTGTGTGTGTGTGTGTGTGGACCATGCTTACACTCCCTGACCTGAGCTAAGGCATATAGAAAGCAGTTGGCTGAGGTCAGGAGGTCCATGCTTAGGCCAGGTATTGCAATCCAAACACAGTATGTGCTTCACGTAGTTATGTACAACATAATGGCTGTCTAACATCACTAATGTGTTTAATTACTGTTTTTGGCAGAAAAGATCATACAACATGGAGGGAAAAAATTAATGACTAGGTGTAGGCGAGTAATGGGCAACTAACATAATTAGCAGTCATGACATGCATTCTGCTAATTGAGTGTAATTGACTTCTTTAATGAAAGGGGGGGTGTTCTGTTAGTGAGGTCTTTCATTCTGTGAAGAAATAGGTGTCAAATGTTTTACCTCCTGGTTTTAGCCATTGCTCAGTGAGTAAAATGGGTTGTTCTAGACCAGGGGTCTCAAACTTGGCTGGGTATATGGGCCGCACACGGAAAAAAAAGGAATTTGGGGGGCCGCATTCTTTGCAGGACAAAGTGACATTTTTAGTGATACCATTTTTTTCTATACACCTTTTGAACATTTTTGCTGTTTTATTTTTTATAGCTTGGGTCGTTATGGATGTGGCGATAATAAAACATGCACTTTTTTTGTTTACTTTAGTTTATATATAAAGCAGCATTTTTAGTGGCAAAATATTTTTTCATGCTTTATTTTGAAGTTTTTCTGCCAAAATCTTGTAGTAATGTGCCCCACCCTGGTCTGCATCTTGTAATGTCCCCCATCTTTGTCCCTATCTTGTCGTAATGCTCCATGCCTGGTCCCCATCTTTTGAGGACTGTCCCCAGCCTGGTCCCCATCTTTTGAGGACTGTCCCCAGCCTGGTCCCCATCTTTTGAGGACTGTCCCCAGCCTGGTCCCCCATCTTGGAGGACTGTCCCTTGTGCCTTTCTACACATACAAGAGAAAAAAAAAGATTCTTCTCACCTGTCCTCCGTTCCCTCGGCGTCCTTTCTGCACCTGTGGCCCGCAGGCACCATAGACCCCAATCGCGACCCAGTCCAGGTGCTGCCGGCAGCTGCGCTTCAGTTCAGTGTATTGCCGCGCAGAGACCGGCTCTCTGCACAGCAATACGAGTGGCAGCCGCCGGCCTATCAGAGGCCAGCAGCTGACATCTGCGAGTGTCAGTGATGTCATACGCTGCTGCACTGGGACGCAGATGTCAACTGCTGGCCTCTGATAGGCCGGCGGCTGCCACTCGTATTGCTGTGCAGAGAGCCGGTCTCTGCGTGGCAATACACTGAACTGAAGCGCAGCTCCTGGACCGGGCCGCGATCGGGGTCTATGGTGCCTGCGGGCCGCATGAAGCCCGCGGGCCGCGTGTTTGAGACCCCTGTTCTAGACCGAAGGAGAAAAGTTTTGATCAAGAAGTTGATTGGAGAAGGGAAAACCTAAAGAAGTGCAGAAAATAATTTGCTACTCCACCTAAAAAGATTTCGAGTTCTTTAAAATGGCAATCCAAACCTGAAACCCGTGGTATGAAAATAAATAAGACCATCCACATAGATCATAGAATCACAAGAATGGCAAGGAAGCATCCAAGAAGATCTTCAGTTACCTGTGAGTCCTGCAACCATCAGAAGACGCTCACCTGAAGCCAAACTATTTGCAACAAACCCTCATAAAGTACCATTGCTGAAAAAGACGTGAAAGGTTACAATTTGGTAAAGAACACGTTGACTGGCCTAAAGAGAAGTGGTGCAACATTATATGGACAGAGGAGAGCAAGACTGTTACACTGAGGTGCAAGCATTGAGTGGAGTGGCATCAAAAATGCTGTTTGATGCAAAAGAACTGTGGAATGTAGTGCTGGAAGTATCAGTTCACAGGTGTCAGATGTTAGTGGACTCCATGCCACACAGATGTAAAGCAGGTATCAGAAATAAAGGTTGCATAACCAAGTATTAGTTCAGTGATTAACAGAAAAGCTAAGTCTGGAAACAAATTCCTGTTTTTACTGTAAATGTTCCAGTTTGGAAATGAAAATGCGGACACTGCTATTTTTTCCAAGCTGCCTATTTGTTTTTCTGCATTTTCAGTTTGATATTTATTTTGTTCATGATTTCATTTGGCATTGGATGTGCAGTGCTCCCAGTGCCTTTGTGTATATGGAGATAAATGCTATTATGAGGATTACATTCTTTTTCCTCAGTTTTTAAAACACACCGAAACTGACATCTGCAAATTGAGATACTGTTTTGGCTTTTATCCTAAGTCATACTGCAAGGCTAATTAAAGGGTTGATATTGACTTTGAGGATTGCTACTGCCAATAGGTGGCGCTAAAGTTCATGTCCACTTCCTCTCTGAAGAGGCAATTAACACTAAGAAATGCTTATGGTACAAGCCGTATCTTTCACAAGTGATCTCTCGTGCCCCAGAGATTGCATTCACTATGCTGAATTGAAAAATGTTCTAAGTGTAGACCCAGTGTCCCTGGACTAAAGGTTATTCATCAGATTGATCTATAGGCTGTAGAGGGTAGAACATTTGTGGCTATTTAACATGCAAATTGCCTCTTCAGAGAAAAAGAGGATTTGAACTCTATAGCGCCACCTATTGGAAGCAGCAATCCTACAAGTCACAATCAACCCTTTAACGAGTCGTGCAATAAGACTTAGGATAATAGCCAAATCAGCATCTCAGTTTGCAGACACAATGTTTCGGGCTGTTGGCCCTCATCAGTGCAAAGTATGAGAACTGATTTGGCTAGATGAGAGGATAGGAACGGAGGCTATTTAACAAAATTAATATGATTCATGTTTTAAAATCCACAGTACGCCACAAATTGTGCAAAACAGTAATAGTTACATAAGTGAGGTAAGGCCTTGGGGCAGTCTAAAGAAGTGTGTGTTTTTAGGGCACGCTTAAAACTGTCAAGAGCTCACGTCTGAGTTTGGAATTCATTTTAGTTTTGGTGTTCTAGAGCTCACCCCTATTAAGGCATGGGCATCACTAAGATGGTCCCACTATATGTTAAATTACTTACTAGATGCTTTGTGACAGATGCCGAGTCGTGTTGCATAGCTGTCAATTCCCTGTAACGGCAGCGACTGGAGTAAGCACAGATTACTGTTAACCATTTTAGATGTAGGTATCAATTACTGACTATAGCATTTAAGTGGTGTGACAGCCAAGGACCTGTTAAATGCTCCTATGTCTGCAGTCTAGGAGACTAGGAGTTCAGATACAGGTTAAGCATCAAATGAAAAAGATAACTTCAATACCAAAATGTCTGTATAGTATAAAGAAAAATTTGATATATTATATAAAAAAAAATATATATTTATCCCCATAAACAATTAAAAAAAAATCTCTATTGTGTCCGAAATGATTCGATTTATCAAAATATAAAATTATTTATACTGTACGTAATATTTTTTTTACATTTAAATGCCAGACTTGAAAAATTAATTATATAGTAATAATTGTAGCAAGTGCAATGACCAAAAGGAAAAAAAATCATAAGTGATTTTAAAATGTAATGTACCCCAACATGGTATCAGTAAGAACTATACTTCATCATGGCATGCAAAAAAAACTCAGGCAAGTTCTAGTTTGGCTATGTTGATGGAAAAATAAAAAAAGTTATTACTCTTGGAACAAGGGAAGGAAAAAAACAAAGGGTGCTAAAATGAAAATTGTCCTGGTTCATAAATGCATAACGATGGTCCTTTTTTGAGGCGACAGTTTTTATTCATGATTATTGGTACAATATTAACTTTTTTCTTTCTCCTGCACATATTTTAGCATCCAAACAGATGGAAGATCATCTGAGAACTGAATTTAATTTTATTGTCTTTCAGAACTTTCCCAATCAGAGCTTTTCAGATTTACGATGGGCCTATTCGTCTTACAAAGAGTACTTTTAAAAACTTTGTGCCAACATCTGACCGATATACAAGTGCAATTGGCTTCCTCATGAAGAATCCATGGCAACTCACTCCGAGGAATAATGTTTCATTCCTTAAGTTTGGAGCAAATGTAAGTAGATCTTTCTAATTTTTATTTATTTTGTACAAGGCATCACTTTGCTTCCTCTGGACTTCCCCTTTAAATGAAAAATGCTGTTACACTTTAAAGAACCACCTACAGAAGGTGGAAAATTTGTGGCAATCTATGGTTATGTGCACACGACTTCTTTCAGGGGGCTTCCACTCTGAAAAGTGCTTGAAAAACTCTTCAAATAAACGCTTGTAAGAATGAACTTAAGAATTTCTATGTAAAAATTACTTCCTATTCTTAAGTTCAGTCATTCGAGGGTCTTTTAAAATTGCTTGGAGTCTTTGGAAGCCTGAAGCTGTTAAAAGAAGATGGCTAAGTATTTTTCAGGTGTTTTCCACTCTAAAGAACTAAGAAGAAAATCTTTGAAAAACACTTTGAGACCCGACAAAAAAATGACTCAAAAGACACTTCAGGAATATATAAGTCGACATTTCCCTCTTGAAAACCTCAGTGAGTTTGCACACTTAAAAACCGTCATGCACACAATGTCTTTTTGAAGAAAAATAATTATGGCTACTATTTAAAGGGGGACCTGTCAGCTGATACATGCTGCCCAAACTGTGATCACGGTTTGGGCAGCATGCATCAGCTGACGGGGTCCCTTTTTTAAAAATTTTTTTCCAATTCGTGAAAACCCATTTTGGTATATCCTGTTGTGAAATTGTGTTAATAGAGGGGCAGTCCCGGTCCAGATATTCATGGTTTGGCAAGGGTTGAGAGCCATTTTAAAGTTTGTCGAAGAAGGATCTCCCATTTATGTGAATGAGCATTTTGTATAGATTATTTTACCTGTGGTAGTGCTGCAGGGAATATGAGCTCTTAGTTTACACCACTTTATTGGCATAAATAATGCCATAAATTTACTTCAGTCCCTGACTAGAGTAACGTTTCTGGCAAAGGCATACTAGAGTGGTTTATCACTCCCTTAGTGATGATCTGCTAAGATGGTTATTTTTATCAAAGCCTGGTAATTGACGCATCACTGGAATCCGGATCTCTGTCTTTAGAGTGTGCTGCTCTCAGATGAAGTAGCAATAACTTGGTGACCGTATTCCTTTTAAGTGGCATGCGCCTGTTAATGAATAAGGCACATCTTTCTCCAGCGGTCCCTTCATTTATATTAGCATGCATACCACCAGTCTCAATGAATCAGGACCAATGTTAGTCAGTTTTCTTGTTGATGAGCAAGTCACAAAGTAGGGATGGTAAAACTCTTGAGAACCTGTTTGTTCTTGCCACTCTATACCTTTTCTATTTGGTTTTCCATGTTTCTGAATGACCTATGGATTGTCAGGGGTGAGCTTGCTTCCCATGGTTGCTCCGACAATGCACAAGGGCAGGTGGTCTTTTTTTTTTTTTTTTTTTATGGCAAAACAGCTAATAAGTTGATGATAAATGGGGCAAATCTTATTGGAAGCAATTTATTTCATGCATGATGGCATACTAATAATAATCACCCATCAGAAAGATATAGTGGTAAATTTAGGAACTATATTCTGCCATCTGTGTTCTGTAGGGAACGATGCTGGGGTATATAGCTTTTTACACATTCTTTTGGGCAGAGAATGAGCGAGCCATTGTATTCGTGCTACTGAAAATTTTGGTATCTCTTGTCCTGCTGTTTTTGTTTTAAATTATTGCCATCTACATTTCTAAAATGACAAACTACATAACCAAGGTGTCTGTGAATCCTAGGCGATACAATCTTGTCTTTTCTATATATAATTAATGGAAGCTGGTAGGAGAATCCAGGAATTAGTGCTCCTGCTTCACCAAGCCAGGGATCGTCGGCATAAAAGAAGCTTTTAGATGCAGCCAGGTACAGTAACAGGCCCAGTTCTCGGTTTGGTAATTCTTTCCAGAAGTGCAAATGTTGTTTCAAACCTAGGGGGGATAGAAGCCGACTTCTCTTCTACAGGAGTATTTAATGTCTGTCTGAAGGATCCTTCACAGGTCTACCAGATACTTTCTACTGCTTTAGAACAGTGATATTTTATTTGTGTCCTCTTTTAGACTTTTGGACATTGTTCAGTTCTCCTTCCTCATAGCCAGACTTTTCTTCACGCTGGAGGATCTGGCAATGATCCCTGCGTATACAAAGGTATTCAGCAGAACAGAGGCAATTCTGCAGATATGAAGCTTCCCCCAGCTCTGCTCGTATGGGAATGATGTCATTACAGCCAACAAGATGCTTTATAATTGTACGGCGCTCTTAACCCCTTAGTAAGGAAGATTTGGTTTGTAGTTTTAACTTTTCGATAATAACTTTGTTACTTTTGACATTTCTATATGAAATCTATTTCTTTATCGGCCAAAACTCAGAATATATTCTGACACATGATTTCTACGTGATCTATAGCAATTTCACAGATTTGCTGTTGGTCCGCAGCAAAGCCCTTCAAGGATTGGCTTTGTTGTCCTTCTTTGGACAATGGCTGTCAGCCAAACAATGCCATCTTGGCCGTCTCTCCCACTCATACACGTGAGTGATCATTTGGCCGATTGCTTCTGTGTTCTCTGAGAAAGCTGCAACATTTTCCTTATCAGTTGGCAAGACATTTGGATGGTAGCACGGTGGCTCAGTGGTTAGCACTGCAGCCTTGCAGCACTGCAGTCCTTGGTTCAAATCCCTCCAAGGACAACATCTGCAAGTTTGTATGTTCTCCCAAAACCCCAAGAACCCCTTCACAAGCATGACCATTCACAGGTTTCAATGCAGAATCAGAGCCATGTTAGATAAGACACAGGATTGGGGTCTTAACCCCAATATAATTTTTTTTTTTGTTTGCAGCACTATGATTCTGAACATTGTGCCTTAATTATGTATTGAGTATGTTATGTGACGTTTACATGTGTTCTACATCTGTGCTTAATCACTTCAAGAATAGAGGATGAACAATTGTTTCTTGAATCTTTGACTCTCCATATTTTAAACTAGAAATCTGTCGTAGAGCAGACCGCATCTTTTGATTATAGCATTGCTTCCTTTGTATATTTTTACTGCCCATCTGGGCCAGCTTTCCTATATTAAACACTATGGAGGTTAATAACATGTGTTTTCACTTAAGCTCAGAAACCTATTGTAATACTGTCCGCTGTTCTGCTTTCAATAAGTTGAATTGATCTCCTAAAAAGTCAAATATCGTTAAGACTTATTATTTATTGTTATAGCACCATTGATTCCATGGTGCTGTACATGTGAAGAGGGTTTACATACAAAATACTTATAAACTACAGTGAACAATCGAACGATTACAGACTGGTACATAAGGGGAGAGGAACCGCTTCGGTGGCAGTGAGCTTATTGCAGATTGTCTCCCACAATTGAAACCTTCAGACGCAACCTGAAAACTCATCTCTTCCGGAAGGGCTACAATCTGATGTGCTGGAGCACTGAGTTCCAGAGGATGGGGTATGCTCAGTAAAAATCTTGAAGGCGATTGGGTGAGGAATGAATGGGGTGAAGGAAAGATCTTCTGAGGACTGGAGATTGTGTCCGAAGGTACCCGAGATTAGTTCAGAAATGCATGGAGGAGACAGATTATGGACAGCTTTGTAATTCATTGTTAGTAGTTGAAACTGAATTTGCTGGGGAACCTGAAGTCAATGAAGGGATTGGCTATGGTAGAGCCAGAATAGTAGCGAAAGGAGAGGGATTAATTTGGCAGCGGCGTTGAGGATAGAGTGGAAGGATGTAAGTGTTTGGAGGCAACAGTAGGATATTTCAGTAGTCGAGATGGGAGATGACAAAAAGCATTAGCAAATGCCCTTAATTGGGATTGGGTAAATATTGATTTCTAAAAATATTTTTGAGTTGAAGGCAACGGGAGGTGGTAAGGGCTTAGACGAGTTGTAGACTACCACTCTTGAAGCTCATCAAGAGAATGCCAAGAGTGTGCAAAGCAGTCATCAAAGCAAAAGGTGGTTACTTTGAAGAACCTAGAATATAAGACATATTTTCAGTTGTTTCACACTTTTTTGTTAAGTATATAATTCCACATGTGTTAATTCATAGTTTTGATGCCTTCAGTGTGAATGTACAATTTTCATAGTCATGAAAATACAGAAAAAACTTTAAATGAGAAGGTGTGTCCAAACTTTTGGACCATACATACATACAGTCATATGAAAAAGTTTGGGCACCCCTATTAATATTAAACTTAATGTTTTATAAAAATTGGTGTTTTTGCAACAGCTATTTCAGTTTGATATATGTAATAACTGTTGGATACAGTAATGTTTCTGCCTTGAAATGAGGTTTATTGTGCTAACAAAAAATGTGCAATCTGCATTCAAACAAAATTTGACCTGTGCATAAGTATGGGCACCCTTATCATTTTCTTGTTTTAAATACTCCTGCCTACTTTTTACTGACTTACTAAAGCACTTTTTTTGGTTTTGTAACCTCATTGAGCTTTGAACTTTATAGCCAGGTGTATGCAATCATGAGAAAAGCTACTTAAAGTGGCCACTTGCAAGTTGTTCTCCTGTTTGAATCTCCTCTGAAGAGTGGCATCATGGGCTCCTCAAAACAACTGTCAAATGATCTGAAAACAAAGATTATTCAACATAGTTGTTCAGGGGAAGGATACAAAAAGCTGTCTCAGAGATTTAACCTGTCAGTTTCCACTGTGAGGAACATAGTAAGGAAATGGAAGAACATAGGGACAGTTCTTGTTAAGGCCAGAAGTGTCAGGACAAGAAAAACATCACAAAGGCAGAGAAGAAGAATGGTGAGATCAGTCAAGGACAATCCTCAGACCACCTCCAGAGAGCTGCAGCATCAACTTGCTGCAGATGGTGTCACTGTGCCTCGGTCAACTATACAACGCACTTTGCACAAGGAGAAGCTGTATGGGAGAGTGATGCGAAAGAAGCCGTTTCTGCAAGTACGCACAAACAGAGTCGGCTGAGGTATGCAAAAGCACATTTGAAGAAGCCCATTTCTTTTTGGAAGAAGGTCCTGTGGACTGATGAAACCAAGATTGAGTTGTTTGGTCATACAAAAAGGCGTTATGCATGGTGGCAAAAAAACACAGCATTCCAAGAAAAACACTTGCTACCCACAGTAAAATTTGGTGGAGGTTCCATCATGCTTTGGGGCTGTGTGGTCAATGCCGGCACTGGGAATCTTGTTAAAGTTGAGGGACGCATGGATTCCACTCAGTATCAGCAGATTCTTGGCAATAGTGTTCAAGAATCAGTGATAAAGTTGAAGTTACGCAGTGGATGGATCTTTCAGCAAGACAATGATCCAAAACACCGCTCCAAATCTACTCAGGCATTCATGCAGAGGAACAATTACAATGTTCTGGAATGGCCATCCCAGTCCCCAGACCTGAATATCATTGAACATCTGTGGGATCATTTGAAGAGGCTGTCCATGCTCGGCGACCATCAAACTTAACTGAACTGGAATTGTTTTGTAAAGAGGAATGGTCAAAAATACCTTCATCCAGGATCCAGGAACTCATTAAAAGCTACAGGAAGCGACTAGAGGCTGTTATTTTTGCAAAAGGAGGATCTACTAAATATTAATGTCACTTTTCTGGTGAGGTGCCCATACTTATGCACCTGTCAAATTTTGTTTGAATGCAGATTGCACATTTTCTGTTAGTACAATAAACCTCATTTCAAGGCAGAAACATTACTGTATCCAACAGTTATTACATATATCAAACTGAAATAGCTGTTGCAAAAACACCAATTTTTATAAAACATTAAGCTTAAGATTAATAGGGGTGCCCAAACTTTTTCATATGACTGTACATACATACATACATACATACATACATACATACATACATACATACATACATACATACATGGAAAAAAGGTATTTAGTCAGCCACCAATGGTGCAAGTTCTCCCACTTAAAAAGATGAGAGAGGCCTGTAATTGACATCATAGGTAGACCTCAACTATGAGAGACAAAATGAGAAAACAAATCCTGAAAATCACATTGTCTGGTTTGGAAAGAAATTTTTTTCAAATTTTGGTGGAAAATAAGTATTTGGTCACCTACAAAAGTTCATCTCGATACTTTGTTATATATCCTTTTGTTGACAATGACAGAGGTCAAACGTTTTCTGTAATTCTTCACAAGGTTGGCACACACTGTTGCTGGGATGTTGGCCCATTCCTCCATGCAGATCTCCTCTAGAGCAGTGATGTTTTGGGGCTGCGCTGGGCAACATGGACTTTCAACTCCCTCCAAAGGCTTTCTATAGGGTTTAGATCTGGAGACTGGCTAGGCCACTCCAGGACCTTGAAATGCTTCTTGCGATGCCACTCCTTCGTTGCCCTGGTGGTGTGCTTGGGATCATTGTCATGCTGAAAGACACAGCCATGTTTCATCTTCAATTTGCACTCAAAATCTCACGATACATGGCCTCATTCATTCTTTCATGTACACGGATCAGTCGTCCTGGTCCCTTGGCAGAGAAACAGCCCCAAAGCATTATGTTGCCACCCTTATGCTTCACAGTAGGTATGGTGTTCTTTGGATGCAACTCAGCATTCTTTCTCCTCCAAACACGACGAGTTGTGTTTCTACCGAACAGTTCTACTTTGATTTCATCTGACCATATGACATTCTCCCAATACTCTTCTGGATCATCCAAATGCTCTCTAGCAAACTTCCGACGGGCCCGGACATGTAATGGCTTAAGCAGGGGGACACGTCTGGCACTGCAGGATCTGAGTCCCTGGTGGCGTAGTGTGCTACTGATGGTAGCCTGTGTAACGTTGGTCCCAGCTCTCTGCAGGTCATTCACTAGGTCCCCCCGTGTGGTTCTGGGACTTATGCTCCCTGTTCTTTAGATCATCTTGACCCCACGGGTTGAGATCTTGTGTGGAGCACCAGATCGAAGGAGATTATCAGTGGTCTTGTATGTCTTCCATTTTCTAATTATTGCTCCCACAGTTGATTTCTTCACACCAAGCTGCTTGCCTATTGCAGATTCAGTCTTCCCAGCCTGGTGCAGGGCTACAATTTTGTTTCTGGTGTCCTTCGACAGCTCTATGGTCTTCACCATAGTGGAGTTTGGAGTGTGACTGTTTGAGGTTGCGGACAGGTGTCTTTTATACTGATAACAAGTTCAAACAGGTGCCAGTACTACAGGTAATGAGTGGAGGACAGAGGAGCCTGTTAAAGAAGAAGTTACAGGTCTGTGAGAGCCAGAAATCTTGCTTGTTTGTAATTGACCAAATACTTATTTTCCACCAAAATTTGAAAAAAAAATTCTTTCCAAATCGGACAATGCGATTTTCAGGATTTATTTTCTCATTTTGTCTCTCTTAATTCAGGTCTACCTATGATGTCAATTATAGGCCTCTCTCATCTTTTTAAGTGGGAGAACTTGCACAATTGGTGGCTGACTAAATACTTTTTCCCCCACTGTACATACAATATCTATAGAATTTATAATAAAAGGTGGAACTGTAAATGTGTAACAGTAAGACTAGGGAAAGATTGTTGTGAATAAACGAGGTCTTAACTAAGAGGTGGTCTTGTGACTTGATGGTCTTTCTTACACTGTAGCATGGGTTTTCAGCATGGTTTTTTCTTTCCCCCCTCACACATGACAGCATCTGAGAGTGGGATCCGCCCCTATCACTAGACAGTAAGCCAAAAGCACAAAATAAAAAGGCAACTTCCACTTCCTCCTTTTAATTTTGTTTCTGTCCGTTGGATGTAGGAGAATTGAGCACACTGTTGGAGCAACCTCTAGTAAGAATGGTAGCGAGTACAGGGGCCCAGTTGGGCGCTGAAATGCTAACGTCAGTTTAGATGAATCTACATCTCAAACATAGGTAGGTACTGAAGAATTCTCTGGCCTATGGCCTGGTGTTTCTCACTTGTCCTGCGGCCTTGTGATCCCTGCATGGTGTGTGGCCTGGTGTTTCTCGTTTGGCATGTGGCCGTGCAGCCTGGTGTTCCTTGTTTGGGTTGCGCTGTTGCTGTGGCTTGGTTGATTAGGGGGCCTGTGTTGTGAGCAGGAGATCCTGAATTCGGCTCTCAGCAGTGCATGATATTCATCTTCTCTGTATGAATCTTAAAGCATGTGTCATGGTTGGCCACCGGCGTTGTGTTTTAAGCCTGCCTCCTTGTGTCTGGTGATTTTCGCCTACCACTTAGTCTGGCCTTATGCATAATGTCTCATGTTTGGCATGCCACTTTAAGTCTGGGGTTATGTCTAATGTTTGAGATGCCACCTCATGTGTCGTGTTTTTGGGCCTGCCTGAAGGTTTTCCTGCCACTTAGTTGTTGAATAGCCTGCCAGCTCAGGTCTAGGGTTTTCTTCGGCTGCCTCTGCCTCACAGCGCGACTTGATGGGGCCTTCAGTGGAGTATGACTTTCAGTGATGTGTACAACTTGGGGGGCCGTGGCTTTTGGCTGGTTAGCCAGCCGACTTGTGGCTTGTAGGTCTGTTTTCACTACTGTCTCAAAGCTTCACTATCCTTTATTAGCCGTACTGCTGATATTCGTAAGGATGGCTTCTGGATGATACCATCTGTCTGCAGTGATTAACGAGAGTCCTTAATAAAATACAGTCCTGAGGATATCTGGGGAGTCCAACAGATTTCCAGTCTAACCCTCATACTTGGATAGCATATTGAAGTGCTCTGCATTTAACACTTATGTCCCAGTTTGTCCTCTTGGTAGGAGGTATAAATGGTTGCACTAATCAGAATGCCATAGTAAGTCCAGTGTCGGGAGTTTCAGAATGGATTGGTCTACTTTTAACTTGGAAAAATATCTAAGTAAGTTATCCTTCTAGTTGGAGTTGGTCATAGTTGTGATAAGCCAAATTAAATTTGTAAGTCCACTTAATCTTCGGGGTCTGGAGTCATAATTTGGATTGGTTGGCATTTAAGTTGGCTAACCATTTAGGTTCCAGGTTATCCTTCTAGTGGGGTTTCTTAGTCTTTTTGCTTGAAAACTAATCTGTTCTGCATTCAACTGTTTTTAACTATCATCCGTTTAAGTTATGGAATTCATGCCATTTATAGAGAGAATTTATCATAATTATCCCTAAATTAATGTTTGATTGTTGCTTGCTATATCTGTATCAGCTCTCAGTACTTGGCTGGAATGCTTTAACTAGAAATTCTGAGATGAAAATCTCGAACTACAGTACACTAATTTCTTACGACATTACGCCCTAAGGGACACGCCAAAAAATAAAACAGATTGAGGTCTGATTATAGTAAAGTACTAAATATTGGCATTTTGGGATTCTCATTCTACACTTGATAGTACAGAGTTGGGTAGATATTTTGAACAATTAGGTAATCAACACCAGAAGGGTTTCTTACAGTCGAGAACTTGTTCTTGGGGGGCTTACTTGATTGGAAAACGTCAATATTGGGTTTGATGTTAAGTAATATTTTAAGCAGGTGCAGTTGCTGGGCCCATCTGCCATTAGGAACCGTACTCAAGGCCTTGTTCAGGTTACCAGATTCTTTGAATCACTTGACTTCTGCTTCCATTAACATGCTAAGTCTTAGTACAAGTTTCTATATACTTCAATTGTTGGTTAGGTGATTTAACAAGTACAGAATATCTAAATAAAATCTGAGGAAGATAACCAACCATACATAGAAGTGAAGTCTATAAATATAGACCCTCTGGAAAAAAAAAAAGTTGTAACCAGTAAAAGAATTCCTTTTTTACTCTTGTTGGAGCTCCAAATCGATAGATATTATCTTGATTGAATGATATCTAAAACTTTCACACTCTACCTTCCTTAAGCAATATCCGTTGAACTAGGATATTCTGGGGATCTTTCTTCAGGTGTAAGATCTTACAGGGGTGCTCTTTCCCTATCAGAGGATTCCTTGGTCATGGGTGCAGGTGAAAAAATGATAACCTGCATATTTGTCCTTCAAGGTGTGTAGACTAGTAAACCGCAGGGGGCTAATGCAATATTAGCATACAAGAGTCAATTACAGGCTCATATGAAACAATGGTTCATGTCCCTGGACCTTCTGATCAAAGGAACAATACGTCTGGCATAATTAAGAATAATTCACCTTCACCCCAGTGGCCAGATAGATGCTGTCTTCACAGCACCCCTATTTTTTACCCTCCCTCTGGCTTATGGTTGGTGGTAGTTCTCAATCTTCTCTTCTCATAATGAAGAATGGGCTTAAGTGAATGTATAAATAATAAGAATAATGATTATAATTTGGGTGACTCCTACTTGACTTCTGAGAAACCACTTTGAAGGAGGAAGTGGGAGTTCCTTTTTTTATTTTGTGCTCTTGTCTTCCTGTCCAGGAATACGTGCAGATCACACTCTCTCCGGTGCTGTCATGGGTTTCAAGAAAAGCAAATTACCGGTAATTTTATAATTTATTTATTTTTTATTTATTTTTTTTTACTACCTTCTAGGTATCATTGAGAGCATTCTTTGGTCAGTCTGGGCCATGGTTTGAAACTGGTGATATGGACGGAGACAAAAACTCTATCTTTCATGATGTGGATGGATCTGTAACAAATTATAATGATACTTATGTAGCACGAATGGACAACTTCTTGGTCAGACATCCTAAATGTGGTAATGTTACAGAATGGAATGGGGTCATCTGCAGTGGAAAATATGCTCAGGTTAGTTCATTCATAGTCTTCAGTATTTCTATTTTTGTTTAAAGTGACCATGTTGCACCACTTTTATGTGACTAGAACTAAAGGTCTAGATTTTGTTATTCTAGTATAATAAAGGGGTTGTTTCATGGAGACAACCCCCTGTCCATATGGGCATGTGGTCCTCTTAAAATGCAATTGTTTACTTTACAATTCTCTTCTCTGAGAAAGCTGCCTTTTTGCAGTAAGAAATGGTGCTGTCCTAACAAACAGGGATACACATACTGTCATTAATATTTTTTTAATAGAATTACAATAAACCAGTGGGTTCCAAGATGGAGGCCTCCTTTTGCTTTTTGCTGGATTTGAGTGGTAATTTCTAAAGTCTCTTCTGAAAATTATCCATTGCTGTTTGGTCTTACAACTCAGAATGCCAATCATTCTATAAATTGGATCAATAAATGTAGTCATGTTTCTAAAGTGCAAGGGTAAAGGCTCATGGAGAAAAGCTTTTTGTTAGGTAAAACAGTTGAAACTATTGTAATTGAAACACTTTTAGGAGAGGAATTCATCAAGCCCCATAGCTGTCCAAAAATTTTGCGCACCTTCTGAAAAGTTGGGTTAGCGGAAGGAACATGGTTTAGTGCAATCTGACAGATTCACTATAATTTACGCCACTAAAGTGGCATAAATTATGGCAATGTACTCCAGTCCATGATTACAGTACATTTCTGTCAATGGCGCATGGTAACTGAAGGAGGCACCAAATTCAATAAGAGGCGTGCACATCTTACTCCAGTGATCCCTGGATAATCAAAACATGGCAAGTGATTTCTGCCGCTTGACCACTAGCCGCATGAATTGCAGACTGGCTTTGTAAATGAAATGTTTCAGAATAAAATGTAATGTAGATTTCCACTGACACATTGCATTGTTCCCGGCTGCTGTTTATATGTCTGCAATTAGAATGACTAGTCCATGAGACAGGTCCTCACCGAATTCTCTGTGACGATCCGTCTTGTCCCCAGCTGCCGTTTTAAAGTATGCTTTCTCCTAAATGCTGCGGTGTTTCAGAGTAAACCTACAAGTGTACAATAACAGAGCCATTCTCTGATTTACGATGCCTGTGTCTTTCAGCTGAAAGTGGTCTTTGTTTTTGTTTTTTTGTTCTATACACAAGCCTTGAATATCCCCCCACTTAAGTCTTCTAAATGTTCATTTCTTTATGTATTTCCCAACAAGGTCTATGTTCAAGCACGAAATCCCCAAAATCTCACCATGTCCATTGTGAGAGATGAATATCCTTCCAATCCCATGACCCTACGAGGAATCAACCAGAAAGCTCCTTACCAGCAATATCAGCCGGTGGTGATGTTGGAAAAGGGATACACCATTCATTGGAATGCACAGGCTCCACAAACTACTCATCTCTACCTTATTAACTTTGACAAGTAAGCAGATTACTTCTCCATATTTCTTTTGGCTTTTTATCTGTTGCATGACTAAAAACTTTGTAGGCACCTGGACATTACATCCATAGAATTTTGGGTTTGTTAAACCTCTTCTAAAAACCTTTATTTAGAGTTGGTCCATTATTTTCCTCTAATTCATATGCATTATCCCACAAGATTATTTGGGAAATAAGGCTGTCATTGAGTTATGATCCTTTGCTTTCAGGAAGCATTCCATAGGAATAGGACATACATTCTTGATTTTTCAGCCCCAACTAAATAATTTATTTAGATATTTGCATTATTATATGCTCAATTGTATATGTAATACTGTAATTCATTATAAGGTCCCTTTTTTAATATGTAATATATTTTATTCTTTTTGTTTTGTAGAGGGGACTGGTTTAGAGTTGGTCTTTGCTACCCACCAGACACAAGCTTTCAGGTGATGTCACAAATTGTCAAGAGCCAAACTTTCCCTGTAGAAGAATACCAGCCTGTGTCCTCCATAGAAGAACTGCAGAAGAGGAGGACAGAGGGGAAGTTCTTTTTTGATAACAGCACAGGGTAAGCTTCTTAAAGAAGCATTCCCATCAAAGTTTTTATCTTCTTTAATATATTGCAGTCATCACATTTATATAGCACTGTGTGCTTACAATTGCTCATTTTGCCTTTCCACCCAGCTAATTCTTCTCTTATCTGCTGTATGTAGAAACAGGACGTCTCTTGTCCCTGCATTTATCATTCCCAACTTCAACTCTTGACCCAGCTGCTCCACTGCTTCTCTCCCCCGCCATTGACTTTTGCAGTGACTGGTGAGACATACAGGGAAAATTGAATCCTTCGGCTCTATGTAGAAACAGGAAGTCAAAGTATGTTTTTAATCACGTGGCCTAATGGAAAACAGAATAAGTAGCTGGGTAGAAAGGCAAAATGAGCAATTGTAAGCACACAGTGCTATATAATATGATGACTGCAATATATTAAGAGGATAAAAACTTTGATGGGAGGATTGTTTCTTTAAAGCATGCTGGAGCACTGTATCAAGAGAACCTGTTTTTAAGAAGCACCTCTTTACATTACGCATGCTACGTGATCCTCAATACACCTATACGAAGTGCAGTTTCACTCACTAAATATCTACTCAAGTGGCATATAGGCTGTGGGGGATGACTTAAAAACAAACAATTATTTCTTGCTTGAGGAGTCTCTAAAGAATTCTGAAGGAACATGTGATACACACAGGAATCCTAGACTGCATCATGTGAGGCCATAACGCCCCTTCTCCTGTTACTCCCCCCCCCCCCCCCCCCCACTCACTCACTATTTTGTTGGACTATTTAGTGGACATGGTTACACTCCTATACATATATTAGGATTTAATACTGGTTCTGTCTTCTAAATTTTCTCCATACGAAGTATGAGGCAGAAATTTAGTAGGATTGAAAAAATAAATACAACCTGTAGCCTAGCTAAGCTTTGTGTGTAGTGATCGGTATTGAACCAAAATCTCAACTCCTCTCTTGTACAGGCTTTCTTGGCAGCAGTAAACCTATTTCAGCTTTTCATATTGAGACTGATTTTAAGAGCCACTACTTTGACTTAGTTCAGTATGGCTTACCTGTATTAAATACAGAACAGTTGGAGTATGGAGACCTCCTTCTGGTTGGTCCCTCAAGGTGCATTTGTATGGGCTCGATATCCCTCGAAGCGCAATATTACTTTAAAGAGATAAGCGAAAAGTCTGCTCACCTACGTTGAAGATCGAGACACTGAACCAGCAGTGCGGCAGGGTAGCAATAGAAAAAAATTGGTAGCTGGAACATTATACATTTATTTCTACCATATTACTTTGCCTCAAAACTGAAGAGAACTTTCCTTATAAATCTTTCTGACCCTGCACATCCGTTTTTTTTTATTTTTTGGACTTTGGCTTTAAGAGTGTAGACATTGAAGCAGGGTTAACACATAAAGTGTGTCTGCTATCATTTAGTATTTTCCTGAGTGCAATGACTGCTATCTAATGTGTATGGCTGACTTGTGTAAAGTGTACTATTTGCATAAATTATTAATACTTTAAAAGGGTAATTCTAAAATGGGAGTCCTAATTTAACTGTCGGCACCAATTTTCCAGTAGCTGCACAATTGTGAGGACCACTTAGATATGTTTTAATAGCGTTTTTGATCTATTTTTCAGATTGCTTTTCCTCTTTCTCCAAGCAAAACACAATCGTGATGGCCACAGCTATTGCTCTTCTCAGGGATGTGAAAGGGTTATGATCAATGCCACATTTCGATCCAAAGCTACTAGCAACTGCATGTCCAAAGCATACCCCAAATATGCCAAAGCACCTTCAGCAACAAAACCAATGCCGGTTAAATCAACTGCAGCTTGCACCAACTGTGGAGCATCTCAGGTACTGATGCAGCTTATATTTGAAAAACTGATTTAATATGACAAAGATAGGAATAGTAGCCGACGTAGTTATTGAAATGCACTAGACCGCATTGAGACCTTTCGCTGACAGAGGAAGGGGGAAGCTCTGTGCGGTGTCGGAACAAAGTCAGAAGTGGAGGTCCTGCGGTCTTAAGTTCGTTAAATCAGGAAACGATATACAGGTCTCAGTATGGTCACATGTATAAGCAGGTGAGTGGAAGTATACCTGTTGTACCTCTTTTGTAATGGCTTGCTTTACCATGTGGCATCCCAAAATTTATCCAAGCCTACAACGGTATCCTGAAGCTGCATGGGAAAAATCCGTGAGCAATATGCACAAAAAATGTGCAGGACCAATTAAATCTATATTCTTTATTGATACGTGATTTAAAAAAAAAACAAAAATCATAAAATGATTTACAATATCAGATACAAAGCTTACTAGGTGAGCGAGAAGCCCCTTTTTAGATAAGTACTTTAGAGTGTTAAAGTAATGGAAATATAGGTAAAGGAGACAACAAAAGAATACACCATGCACAGGGAAAGCAAGAGAAGATCATGTAAAGTACATACACAGTGGTATTGGTAGAAGGTCCTCTAGAGGAAACGTCACAACACTCGTTTCGCATCTAGATTAATTATCGATTCCTATTAGAACCATGTATACAATAACCTTTATATTTTGTAGTTGCAAAAACTTTGAATTATGGAACCAAATAAATCACGGTATGGGAGCATATGGAGATGTTTCTAGAGATGAATACTTTGAGAATGTTATGTGATGGAGCTTGCCACAATTTATTTTCTTTCTGTCTGAAGTGCACTGACTCCAGCAGAAAAAAACTATCTGTATTAAAGGGGACCTGTCATATTAAACATTCAATCTGAGGAGCAGGAGAAGCTGAGCAGATTATTATATGGGTTTGTGGGAAAAGCGTCACTACAAGTTGTATTTAATTCATTGAAATCTCTGCTCTTTCTGACTTTAGCCGTTAAGGAGGTGGTCCTAATCCGTGATTGACAGCTAGAGGGTAGGGAAGATTGTTATTCATTGATTATTTATGACCACCAATTGACTGCTAAGTCTGGAATACGTAGAGATTTCAATGAATAAAATAAAAATTGTACTGAATCTTTTCCCACAAGCCTATATACAGTCATATGAAAAAGTTTGGGCACCCCTATTAATCTTAAGCTTAATGTTTTATAAAAATTGGTGTTTTTGCAACAGCTATTTCAGTTTGATATATGTAATAACTGTTGGATACAGTAATGTTTCTGCCTTGAAATGAGGTTTATTGTACTAACAGAAAATGTGCAATCTGCATTCAAACAAAATTTGACAGGTGCATAAGTATGGGCACCTCACCAGAAAAGTGACATTAATATTTAGTAGATCCTCCTTTTGCAAAAATAACAGCCTCTAGTCGCTTCCTGTAGCTTTTAATGAGTTCCTGGATCCTGGATGAAGGTATTTTTGACCATTCCTCTTTACAAAACAATTCCAGTTCAGTTAAGTTTGATGGTCGCCGAGCATGGACAGCCTCTTCAAATGATCCCACAGATGTTCAATGATATTCAGGTCTGGGGACTGGGATGGCCATTCCAGAACATTGTAATTGTTCCTCTGCATGAATGCCTGAGTAGATTTGGAGCGGTGTTTTGGATCATTGTCTTGCTGAAAGATCCATCCACTGCGTAACTTCAACTTTATCACTGATTCTTGAACACTATTGCCAAGAATCTGCTGATACTGAGTGGAATCCATGCGTCCCTCAACTTTAACAAGATTCCCAGTGCCGGCATTGACCACACAGCCCCAAAGCATGATGGAACCTCCACCAAATTTTACTGTGGGTAGCAAGTGTTTTTCTTGGAATGCTGTGTTTTTTTGCCACCATGCATAACGCCTTTTTGTATGACCAAACAACTCAATCTTGGTTTCATCAGTCCACAGGACCTTCTTCCAAAAAGAAATAGGCTTCTTCAAATGTGCTTTTGCATACCTCAGCCGACTCTGTTTGTGCGTACTTGCAGAAACGGCTTCTTTCGCATCACTCTCCCATACAGCTTCTCCTTGTGCAAAGTGCGTTGTATAGTTGACCGATGCACAGTGACACCATCTGCAGCAAGTTGATGCTGCAGCTCTCTGGAGGTGGTCTGAGGATTGTCCTTGACTGATCTCACCATTCTTCTTCTCTGCCTTTGTGATGTTTTTCTTGTCCTGACACTTCTGGCCTTAACAAGAACTGTCCCTATGTTCTTCCATTTCCTTACTATGTTCCTCACAGTGGAAACTGACAGGTTAAATCTCTGAGACAGCTTTTTGTATCCTTCCCCTGAACAACTATGTTGAATAATCTTTGTTTTCAGATCATTTGACAGTTGTTTTGAGGAGCCCATGATGCCACTCTTCAGAGGAGATTCAAACAGGAGAACAACTTGCAAGTGGCCACTTTAAGTAGCTTTTCTCATGATTGCATACACCTGGCTATAAAGTTCAAAGCTCAATGAGGTTACAAAACCAAAAAAAGTGCTTTAGTAAGTCAGTAAAAAGTAGGCAGGAGTATTTAAAACAAGAAAATGATAAGGGTGCCCATACTTATGCACTGGTCAAATTTTGTTTGAATGCAGATTGCACATTTTCTGTTAGCACAATAAACCTCATTTCAAGGCAGAAACATTACTGTGTCCAACAGTTATTACATATATCAAACTGAAATAGCTGTTGCAAAAACACCAATTTTTATAAAACATTAAGCTTAAGATTAATAGGGGTGCCCAAACTTTTTCATATGACTGTATCAATCCGTTAATCTTCCCTGATGTGCAATCTATGGGCAATATGTAGTACAACATTTTCAAGCTGATCGGTTCACAAATAAATTGGAGCTTTATGAAGTTGCAGAAATGGGCAGTGCACCTATGGATAGCATATTTTGGCACTGTACAAGGCCATATGCATGAAGCTCAACTGAAAGATCACCAACAGGAAAGAGTTAATTCTCTTAACAGAAGTGTGAAGATAAAAAACAATGTCCAAAAACTATATTCAGCAGTCATGGACAGAAATGTCTGTGTCTACTGTGCTACAGAAGAAGGGGCACCATTCACAATTTTCATAGGGATGAATGGATTCACTAGTGAAATAGCTGCACCCCACGTTTGCGTTTTATGAGCAGAGTTTCTCAGTAAAGCTTGACCAATAACCAACTTTAAAAGTCATTAAAATGTTCTGCTGCGACCTTCAAATTCACAAGGTTGACCTCCAGATGTTTACCAAGAAATGCATGTCTTGGAAATATTAAAAAGGAAATTGTAACTTTCCTTCTGCAAAAGACCGTTGGATCCAACAGTTCAATGTTTTAAAGTATCTAGCAAAATCCTTCTCCAGTATCAAGGAAAAGCACCCAGTGCTCGACTAGAACGTGGGTAAGCTTGCGAGCAGGGACCTCACGCCTAATTTAACTGTTTAAACTGTCTCACCTTGTATTGAATTTATTGTCTGTACATATCCCCGCTTAATTGTAAAGTGCTGTGGAATATGTTGCCGCTATATAAATAAAAAATTAATAATATTATAAACACTTACGAGGTATATGATCTACCAAGTGTATTGAATCACTCGGTCCATTCCGAAGCTGCTGGTTATGTAATTGGCCTTCTGTTCAACACACGCACTGTATTGAGATATTTGTCACTTTGGCTGGACTACCAAATATCAGCCACACATCACACTTGAATGACAAAGCTGAAGACATCCAGCCTTGTATATGAGGGAATAAGTGAAGGAATTGCAAAGTGTTCCCGATGCGTAGTAATGCGCACAAACTGTTCTCAGTAAGGAGCAAATAAAGCCACCTCCTGAATTTCACATCAATTTGTTTTTGGCTGTTAAATAAACTTCTCACTCTGAACACATAGTTACTTTGGTAGTAAAGTGTAATATTGTATCGCTTTATACAAAGAATCAAAACTATGATGTAAATTTTAGGTGGCACAACTAGTCTGTGTGTACACTAATGATTTTGTGTGATCTAGGTCTATCTATATACATGTCGATCTGCTGGAGATACAGCCTGCATATCATGGTCTGAACACTGTAAATCTCTAAATGTAATGGCTATTAGTCCAACTATATACTAAAGGGGTTTTTCCATGAACAAAACACATTTTAATCAATAGATATTTGGAATAATAAGTTCTATAATTAGATGTTTAAAGAAAAATGTTCCTGTGCTGAGAATCTTTTATTTGTATGTATGTACTGTGTAATGGCTGTGTCTGGCCGTGCAGGAACATGGTCTAATCATACTACAGCTCCTGGGCAGGGGAGGAAGAATAAGTGATTATATAGACAACATAGCAGTGGCTTGCAGTTGCTGCTTGCTGTGAGGTAAAACATTTGCCTGCCTGTTTTATCAATTGAATGTTTGTTTATTTCTGCCACATTTCTTGTCCCCTGAGATCATCATAAATTAGATCAATGATGTAAGAGCTCTAGCTGCCGCTGAGCTTATGTTTTGATTCATGATGAACTTGAAGGGCTGAAGATGTGGCAGAAAGTTGCTCCTGTGATAAAACATGCAGAGAAATGTTTTAATTCACAGAAAGAATCTGCTGCAATCCCATGCTGTGCTGTCTGTACCTTTTTGTTTCTTCCCTTGGCTAGAAGTTGTGGTATGTGCCGACCCATGCTCCTGCACGGTTACATCCATTACACAGTACATAGCAGAGGCACATGACTGTTGCTTTGCAGTGCTGTGGTCCTAGGTTCAAATCTCATCAAGAGCAACTTCTGAAAAGAGTTTATCCCCGTGTTTTTCTGGGTTTGCTTCGGGTACTCCTGTTTCCTACCACACTCTAAAGACATACTGTTGGGGAATTAGATTATGAGCCCCAATAGGGACAGTGATGTCAATATCTGTAAAGTGATGTGGAATACGATGGCGCTATAAAAGTGAGCATAATGACCTTATTTAATTTATCTCAGCACAGGAGTATATAATATTTAAAAATGAATATAATAGTGTGAGGGATGACACCGGGGAGATCACGCAATATCTCGCCGTTGCCGTCACGCTGTCAGTATATCGTCCAGAATCGCGAACATACGATCCAGACTACTCGCTGCTTAGGTATCTGCAAGCGACCAGTAAACGTATGGCGTCACACCTCCTGGGTTCCAAAGCATGGAATACGTGTTTACGCCCCCCCTTTACGGTCACTGTCGGTTTCACGATAGCCCTATTATTCGCTGCCACCACCGGCCGAGTTTGAAATATAATACAGGCCTGTCCGGACGCCTGCGTTTTGGGAGCGTATATGGCTTTGGGGAAGGGAACGATTACAGGACAAAAGAAACAGAACTATTAAATTTTTATATTTAATCCAAAAGGGAGGCCGTGTTTAAGAAAAATATATACAAGGATGTTACAAGGGAGACATTAAAATACATAAGCAGTTACACAAATAAAATGGGCTAAAAAAAAAAGAGAAACTTGCACTATAAAGACCGCTGCAACAATTCAATATTTGTGGCGGGGAGATGCTCCGTTTAAACTGTTATCGAACAGGGTCCTCTGCTATGATAGACATATACTCCCTGGCAAAGAACACTGCTCCACCTCAACAAACTATTTTATGCTGACGGGAGAGACCCCCCTGTGATGACATCATAGGGGCTGGGCTCCACCCTTCAGACTTGTATTGAAAACCTGTTTTTTGGGATAACTCATTGCGTGTTGATCCCAGAAGCCCAAAAGTGATATCATATTTTCTATTATGATTTTACCTTCATGTAGAGACCACACATCGCTTAGTTGCAGTCTGCTATCCTGGTGTTTTTGCGCTACAGCTCTATGCAAACACTTGCAGTGACAGGGAATATGCATATTGCTCCTTGGCTGATTCTGTCACTAAAAATATAGGTCCCGTTATTGTCGGATGCATGGAACTTACAGTATTTCATATCTGAGTCTAAATGTCTGGAGATTTCTTTATGAAGCAAGCTCCAACAGTTACACGCAAATTATTGCAATCCTGCGTTTTAATCACCCCCTGGGTCTTCCAGAGACAAGATGCTCACATCTTAACTAAGTTATAACACTTCTTGACTGCCAGCAGTTTAAGGCCTTACTCATGACTGTGTTAATTGGGCTTTGTGCTGAGTTTTTTATGGAGACCACTTTGTACTGACCAAAAGGGGAATAAGGGAGAAATGGGCAATATCTGTGACAGACTTTCAATATTCCTCAATATTTCCCTGACAAATAGTAATAGATGCATCCAATTGTGTAAACCTACTATTCCAAGATCTATTGATTTAAAATGTGCTTTGGTTCTAGGATAACCCCTTTAAGTAAAATAAGTATAATTTCTTTTTGTGGAGGCCACATGCTGGTGTATATAGACTTCTAGACCAGTCGATGCTCCGTGGGGTAAGAGTATGCAACTTTGCTTTCCTCCAGGAGGAAGAAAGCTGATTTTCTAGTGCTACCTATTGCTGGGAGGTAGCTACCTTTTATACAACTTATGGGGTAGCTATTAAAGTCTGCTTTCTTCCTCCTAAAGAGAGCTACTTTGCAAAAAAGACCAAAAAATATATTGGTACAATATATTACTGAACTTGGTGATCTGTTTGTATTTCTATGTATAAGATAGGAATGTATGATTGATTGATTTTTATATATTGTTCTGATTGCAGGTTGTCTTTACCAGTGATCCTCATAATATCTACCTCCCTGTGGAAATTCAGTCACTTAGTAAAGAAGAAATCCAACAAGGAGCTGCGGAGTCTTTTATTTCGGTAGGAACCCACTCAGGCTATAAAAATAACCATTCCGTAGTATAATAGTCTGAATTTTTTTCCCTCTAAACATAGGGGTATACTTCCTGTGTTTTTTTTTTTCCCCTTAGCAGATTCCTGTGTCTACTATTATTTCTAAATGGTTATTTTAGCAGTATTACGTTTTTCTGATTATTAAAGTAAATTTCTCTCCCCAGCTTCGACTGACTAATATGAGCCTGTCCTTTTTTGCTCTTTGTCTAACATGTAGTGTTGGATGCGTTGTTAATACAAAAGATTCCCATATTCTAGATGCTGCACACTCTGGGTGTGAGTCCTTTTTGGGCGGTCTCGCCTCATGATTGACAGTCAGTACAACCACCCACTGGACTTGTAAACCTAGTTGCAGTCAGGGTCTACATCAACAAATTCTAAGGAATTTCTAGGTCGGTGTGAAAAGATTCAGTCTAAATCTTCTCGCCTGTTCCTGCTCTTAGTTCCTGCCTTTAGGTAGGACTGTATGCTTAGTATGACCGCTTCCCTTTAGGCTCTGTTCACATTTGTTGGCTTCTCGATTATTCTCCTTCAAAAGATATATGGGTGAACATTTATTATAGGAAACAATTGTTGGAAGCTTTAGCAGAACCCAACAGACCTATTAATGTTCTGCTGGTGTCTGTTGTGCATTGACTTCTAAATATCATATGTCGACTAAGCCTGAATGTGGTTTTTCCATCCAAAACATCTACATAAATAAACACTAGATTTGTCGGTTTTAAAACTTACTGTTAAAAGTCAAGTAGGACAGGTGACTCCATAATTTGGCTACCTAGTAAATCTTCACTTCCACTCCTATACTCATGTGCACAGGACAGGGTTTCCTGTGTTGGTATGTGAAGGGGACTGGCTGACTGCTTATTCCTATCGCTATGCCCTCCCCATCAGTCTCAGCTGATGCTTAAACAAAAAAGGCTGGCTTAACTACTGAATCAGTTGGCCATATTCACACACCTTTCTGGTGATGTGCTGAGATAGGAAGCCCTTCAATGTGATTATCACAGGAAGCCCTTCAATGTGATTAGCACAGGACCAGGAAAGGGCAGCTCTCTGACAATGGAAGCTGCTGAATCAATTAAATGTTATTGTTTTCTAATTTACTACTTTTAAGCAGATTTTTGTAGATTTTGGGGCTGTAAAACATCTTTTTAAAGGAGTATTCCAAAAATAGTGAGCAGTAAATTATCACCTATCCAGAGGTGCTGATCACTAAGGTCCAGCGATCTTGAGAATGGGGCACGTTCTTGAATATATTGGAGGTTCGCATGCCCGAATGCCACTCCATTTTATGGTCTATGGGACTGTCAGACAAAGATGAGTATGGTGCTCTTTTATTTCTGGCAATCCCACAGAATATACAGCTGAGGTGCCCATGCTCGACCCCTGCTCCACTTATTCTCTGGATTGGTGGGAGTTCCAGGGGTCGGACCCCCAGTGACCACCAAGTTATTGCCTATCCTTTATAAAGTTTGTAGTTATGTTTCCACTATTGTGTCTTTAACTATGTTCCTAGAGATTATAAAATAAATCTAATTCTGAGAATGGATAGTAGTAAAAATGGTAGAGTTCTGCACTGAAAAGAACACTGTCCTGTAAACGTAGAAAGTAAAATATTAGCTGACCTGCTGTTTATTGACTTTAATGTTTGGCTGTCATTCTGTCCAGGGATTTCTCTATATTAGGCTTCTGCAGTAGTGAGGGAATTTACCTTCATCTCGGCTCAGTCCTTTCTAGTCTCTTCAGGCAGATTAAAGGGTCTTTATTAGAAGAAATGTCATTATAGGTTTGCATGAGAGGATGTGAGTGAAAAGGGATTTAATTCCTATTATGGTTGGCAATCTTTGTTACCTTCATGTGTTTTTCAGGTTAATGGCACCAAGTATTCCTTCCAAAAAGTTGGTTTATTAGTTGTTGTCATTGATGCTTGCACTGGAGCGGTAAAAGAAGACTTGTACTTTCCCCAAGAAGATTTTGAGGGACTGGAAAAACACTTGGAAAATAAAATGCCCAAAAGGTATATATATGTATCTCTTCTAGTCCAAAGTCTTTTGTGGAAACTTGCTATCTTCAGTAGGGTGACCAAGAGCACTTATAGGTCCTGCATGTCACTCTAATTTTGTTAAGCATCAGTCTAAATGAAAATGCTTAAAAAAAACAAAACAAAAAAAAACATGAAGGACAGGGCTCTGCATCATTTGCAAGCAACCTCCGTGTTTCCTTATTGTGGTGTTCGAGAGCCATAGAGGCTGTTCAGTTTGCCCTGTAATGCTGTCATTATACTAGGTATAGCGTGTGATGCCACAGAATCTTAGCGGAGGTATTAAAGACAAAAGGAAACCCCAATTTTGTGTTCACTTATTTATTTATTTTTTTTTGTCTAGTGTTTTTAGTAAACTCTCAGATACATTTGGAGACTAATTTTACAGGGATTATCCAGGACTATTAATTTTTTACTATGGGCCTAAGCACTAATGGGCAGATAGTTGCTAACTATCTGTCTGTTCTGCCCAGTGCAGATCTCTGCTGGCACTAGAGCGGACACAGACGGCTCCTGCCGGTGATTCTGTGTCCTATGCTGACGTCGCGTAGACAGAGCAGCAGCTTCTTTTCCGCTCTCTTCTGTAACAAGGGATGTGACTGCCGAAGTTATGTTGATTTGACAGTGGCTCACAAAAGAGGAAAAGAGGGACAATAAAGGCACCAAGCGCGTTAAATGATTAAATAAGAATACAATATAATGAGAAAAATATAGAAATTTTATTATTAATAGGACACTGGACACAACCATTTAAAAACATGATTAAAAAACATGTCAGACAAAAAAGGGACATATAAGCAAAAAAATCCCCTTACAGAAATTGACATATAGATCCGATATAATATATAATCACAAGCAATTAGTCTGTGGAAAATATTTAACAGATGTAATAAATAACCTAACACATCTGGTATTTGAACAATAACATGATTAGGGTATACCCTCCATTATCCAATATATATGGCCCCCAGACAAATGGGATACCTGATTAAATAAATAAATAGTAAATTTTAGAAGGTCCCAGAATAAGAAGGAATCTAAAAGTACAAACTATATATATCCACAGAAAGATAGAGGAGATGTCAAAATACAAAACCTACGCGTTACGCTATCCTATTATGGCTTCCTCAGGTTATTTGTTTGTATTGTAGGGTTTCCTCTTGCACCACTTGGTACAACAGTCCTCAACGTTCTCCTGTTCTCAAAATGGCTGCTGATGGAGGAGCATGTGACCAGCCTCCTCCAATTACATAAAAGCTCTTCCTTATGAGGTGCTTTTCAATTGGAGGGGGCTTATGGATCAGTTAATCAGTTAGTATTAACTTGTCATTAGGGGACAATTGGAATTTGTTTCCCATTTTTCAGTACATTATGAAGGACACCAATCATTTTACTCACATAAGTACAACCCGTTAGGCATAAAACAAGCCCTCATACAAAAGGCGGAAAGAAAGGAAACATTGTTAGGTCTTTAAAGGGTTAACTTGGTAACTTTTGCATGAATATTATTATGGCTTTTATAAAATTAAGTTTGATATTTTCTCTTCACTAGATCAATAGTTGCCATTGCATCACGTGGCTATATAATGGATTATGGTAATATTGCACAACAGTTATACACTCTCGGAACAGCCAAACCAGCAATTCTTCAGAATAAAGGTAAGCTGCAGATGAAAATGCTGTACGCTTTTAGGAAACTACTTCTCACAACTACATTGCAATGACCATAATCCTCAGAGGACTACAGAACATGCAGTAGACATGTGCATCTACAGTTTACATGATTTTAAATCCCACTTAAAAATTAACTTGAAGCAATATTAATGTCTTTAAGTGGTTACCAATGAGTTTACAAAATTTGGGTTAAAAAAAAAAAAAAAAAAAGCCCACTGCTCCAGTGGGTCACACGTCCTGCAGTGATGTTCTATATTATTCATACACCCACTGCAGCCAATCACTGGCCTCAGCAGTCGTACATGCAGATTTCATCACTGAGGCCATTGATTGGCTGCAGAGATAATATAAATGATGTACAATGCACGATCACTAAAAATGTATTTATTTTTTCTGTTTACTTTAAATATTGGTAAGTCTCCTTACTATCTGTGTATCCATGATGTTGCATTTCTGAAAGCCAATCTTAGGTAATGTAACTTCGGCTTAATTTAGAATTGGATTGAAGCCTGCAATATTTGGGGGGAGAGGAGGTTGTGGGGGAAACATGATGTAAGGGTTTGCTTCCTAATTCTGTGTAGGTGACTGTGGAACAATGGGAAGAAACGAGACAGTCTGAAGCTATTCAGCCTCCAGGGTTCTGATCGAGCAGGGCTGTCAAACTCAAAACACACAGGGGGCCAAAATGAAAAACTCAGACAAATCCACGGGCCAACCAGTATACAGTATAATGGACCACATATAGTTCTCCATACAGAATGGGCCCACATAGTCATCCATACAGTATAATGGGTCCCATATAGTCCTTCATACAGAATAATGGGCCCCACCTAGTCCTCCATACAGAATAATGGACCCCACCTAGTCATCCATACAGAATAGTGGTCCCCACATAGTCCTCCATACAGAATAATGGCCCCACCTAGGGGTGGTGGTTCTGGTGTTGTGGGCCAAATATAATCACCCTGCAGGCCAGATTTGGCCCACAGGCCCGAGTTTGACAATAGAGGAAATTCATTTTAGCCTACTTCACTACCAATCAGAGTATAGGAGTTCTCTAGTAGATTCCAGACACACTAAATATGATTAAACGATTCAAAAGATGAACACTCGCACATCTGAATACTCCACTCACTCTTCCATATTAAAGGGGTTTTCCACAAGCCTCTTCTATTTTAAACTGGGCAAGCCTGGAACTTTAACAAAATTTGCTTTAGGCACCAACCACCGGTATAGCACTGCCTCTGTGGTGCTGCTGTGGGTCTTTCACACTGCTGCAGTAGTGACATCACTACTACTACATTGAATTGGCTGATGCAGTATTTTTCTATCTGAGCCTAAATATTCACTTTATCACTTTTGTGAATGATATGGAGAATATCGGTGACCTCAAAGGGTCATTTCATTAAGGTGGTTGCGCCAGAATTCTAGAGTAAAATTTTTGTGCCGCTTGGAAGTTGCTCCAAAATGTTGCGACTTTTGGTGCTTTCACTCCAGTTTTGGACAGCTACGCCAGTATGGGCTACACATGGATGGGGTGTAGCTAAACCTGCCCGTTAAGTTCTTGAAAAGTTACACTGTTATTGTTGCACTATTGTGACTGAAGCACATTTCTGCTGAAGGCACACGGTAGTTGTAATATGCACTTAATTCATTATGTGACATGCACTTCTTAATGATTTGCGCTCTTCTTCCGCCATTGACCCCATTCACTAAGACTAGTCGGCACTGATTCATTTTGACTGGTGGTGTGCACAAGACTTAGGCACTTCTTACAAAAGTTTATGGATGCCTTATGATCTAAAGCTGTATTACTTAAAGAGGTTGTCAACTACTTTAACATTGATGACCTATCCTTAGGATAGGTCATCAATATCTGATCAGTGGGGGTGCGACACCTGGCACCCTCTCCGATCAGCTGTTCTTGGTGCCGGCCGTGGCCGTAAGTGCTCAGTTACGGAGCTGCTCCGTCTACTGATGGTACTGCACATCCGCCCCCTATTGACAACAATTTTCTAACATTAAGGCTGTGTGCCCACAATGAGTTTTTCATACTGTGTATTTTCATTGCATCAAAAACGCAGAGTCTTCCAGCTTTAATTTAGTTCCAGGTTTAAGTTTTAAGCTTTTTATGTGGGTCATACACAGCATAAGGGTTAATGGTCCTATTAAATCACTACCAGCACCTTGCCTTTATTAAGTAACTTTAAAGGGACAAATTTGTATTTGAAGTTTTTTTTTTTTGTTTTTTTTTCTGATTTCTCCCCTCCATCAAATTTTGCCAGTGCAAAATGTGTTGCCCTTTTAAAGGGAATATGTCAGCAGGTTTTGCTATGTAATCTGATAGCAGCATGATGTAAGGACAGAGGCCTTGATTCCAGTGATGTATCAATTAGTTTAATGGGTGCCGCAGTTGTGATAGAATCACTGTTTTCTCTGCTACTAAGCTCAGTTGAGCGGTGTATAACCCTGCCCACACCACTTATTAACAGCTTTCTGTCCTTTGTGACAGTCACTGGCAGAGTACTGTAGGGAGATATGTTTCACTGAGGCTATTAGGTTCAGTGATGTGAAACATGGATGTTTTTCTCCTGCATGGTAGGTGCAAAGAGGGTTGATCAGCTGTGTTTTATGAGAACAACCATAGAGCGGGCGGGAGGTTGTTCTCCATATCTCCACCTTGGGGAGAATACACTGATTTGTAGTGAAACAGCAACACAATACCCAGTAAGTGACACGTTGCTGTAATCAGGGACTCTGGTCCTATATTATGGTGGTCCCAAATTGCATAGCAAAAACCTGCTGACAGATTCCCTTTAATTAGTGCAACACATTACATTTCAAAAGGGCAATTCTCAAGTTCTTTAATTAGGTAAAACTGAAAAAGCAAAGTGTTTCTAAAATCAAGCTACTCTGCAATTTACAAGAACAATAGGGTTTTTAATTCTATAATTTCTGCTTGCTTTCTAGACTGCAGTGGTGTCCAGTTACTTATCAGCAGTGGCAACTAACATGGCTCTTTGCTATAGAGATTAAAATTGGATTTATCCAGGCTATTTCTGAGGCACTCTTAGTCTCCCTGCACTCTTCTGATACTGCAGAAGCAAAGCTGTCTCTGCTCGCAGCATTATACAGTGCACATTTTGGGCCAGCCACTCAACTTTGATTATTTTGACCAACTGCAATCATGAGTCCACCATCTCTTGACAAGTGGGAGGCTGGGGAGCTGTGCATTTCTTAAGACCACTTGAGAAAACCCATCTAAACAAATCTCCGTTTTTGTGTTGTTTTTTTTTTTGCAAAATATACCATTTATAACCTTTTAATACTTGTGTTTTCTTTAGGTAGCATTGCCTTCATTGGATACAATGGAAAGTTGAAACCATCCTGGACAAGACTGCTCATGAGTCCTGCTGGACAGGGCTTGGGACTACTGGATAGCTATATACCTGTACAGCATGAAGCCTACGAATGTCGGAGAGCTAGCTCAAATAAAAGAAAAGATATTGAACTATTAAAGAGAGCTTTAAAGACACTTTAGATTAATATATGCCTTCAATGGGCATTTCCAGCAAAAATGTGAACTATCTTATTTAATTTATGGCAGTTACACTGTTATCCAGCATGAATCAAGTTACTGTGTTTATTAAAGCTGTGGGCCTAAAATCGGAGCCCCAATGCCAATGCACCTTCTAGTTGTATATAATCCTAGACTGTTTTGTGTTTTTGTAAAGATAGGATTTGCAGATGTGATTTTTGGTGGTTTTGTATGTGCTGTAAACTGTATTTTTATACTTACTTTTTTATATATATTTCTGATATTTTATGGTGTTGTTTTATGGATATGACTGGAAGCGTTTTTAAGTGTGTTTCTTTGCACCGTGGTTTACTTGAAAGATATTTGTTATTAAAATCTTTCTACAAGTTGTTGATGTTGGTATTCATGCGTAGAAGATATTCAATTGGTCAGACCAACAACTTTTGACCTCTCTAATTTAAAATGCATGAGGTTTGTTTCAATCAAAACAATTTTTGCATTAAAAAAAAGAGTTTTACTGAGAAAAAAACAACTTTCTGACTATGCCTTAACATCTCTTGTATAATGTAATTTTCTATCAAATAATTACTTTTTAAAGGGGGTTTTCTGGGGATTAGGAAAGTTTCTGCTTTTATTATCTGACAGTCCCAACATTTTCAGGTAGATTCCACCTGGAACCAAACCTAAAAAGTGCCTCCAAAAATGCAGCAAAAAATTGAACACTTTCCGCTCCAGAATATCATGTCCTTGATTTGTGCTGTTTCCCCGAAAATAAGCTATTGTGTGATTTTATAGGACCTTTGGAGTATGCTTGAAATACAAGCCTTACTCCATAAATAAGCCCTACATACAGTCAGTGCTGGGGTTGGGTGGAAGAAACTTGGAAATTGTCCAGGTCCCCCACTCTTAGGGGCCTCCAGCTTTTCTATTCCAAGGTTGACTGCTTATGGACCTTTCGTGAAATCAGTCATGTGACCATGATGTCACCAAAGGTCCTTAAACTGCAGGAGTCTGAAGGAACTGAAGAGGAGACAGACGTGTGTGTGTGTTGACATGATTATATTTGAATAAATCTTGATTTATTTATTTTTTTTCTTCAAGAATAAATGTGGATTATTGCTAATGGGGAAAGAAATAAGACCTCCCCTGAAAATAAGCCCTAACCCATCTTTCACAGCAAAAATTAATTTAAGACCCCATTTTATTTTCAGAGAAATATGGTATCTCCTGATGCTAGAAGAATGTACCAGTCTGGCCTACAGATCATGATATCATGAAAGAATTGTACAGTACCATCTGTACAAAGTACACTGCTTGCTTTTTGTGCCACGCTTTTCCGCATGGCACTCTAAGGCTGGAGGACTTGATCAGAAAGCGCAAGAGATCCTCCCGTGTTCTTATTGTACACCAGGACGCTGTCTGGTTTGGGGTTCTGCGTGTAGGGACCTCTTACCACCTGGGCTGTGGAGTCGGTGTCCATTTTGATGGAGTCGGTATAAAATGGACCGACTCCTAAAATATATAATAAATTGGGTACAGTAGTTCAGTGCAGTTTGTGGGGAATATTTTTTCATAAGAATTTGGGAAAGTTATGAAATGGCCTATAAATTTCTGTCCTATTCCTGATCTAAGGGTCTAGACTTTTAGCTGAGATGAATCTGTGCTACAGTAAATTTATCACTTAAACATGAGCCATGTATGAGGGAGTCGTGGAGTTGGAGGTTTGGCTTAACAACATATATACACTGTGTGCAGAATTATTAGGCAAATGAGTATTTTGATCACTTCGATACTTTTTATACATGTTGTCCTACTCCAAGCTGCATAGGCTTGAGAGCCAACTACCAATTAAGTAAATCTGGTGATGTGCATCTCTGTAATGAGGAGGGGTGTTGACTAATGACATCAGCACCCTATATAAGGAGTGCTTAATTATTAGGCAACTTCCTTTCCTTTGGCAAAATGGGACTGAAAAGAGATTTGATGGTTTCTGAAAAGTCCAAAATTGTGAGATGTCTTGCAGAGGGATGCAGCAGTCTTGAAATTTCCAAACTTTTGAAGCGTGATCACCGAACAACCAAGCGTTTCATGGCAAATAGTCAACAGGGTCGCAAGAAGCGTGTTGGCCAAAAAAGGCGCAAAATAACTGCCCATGAATTGAGGAAAATAAAGCGTGAAGCTGCCAAGATGCCATTCACCACCAGTTTTGCCATATTTCAGAGAGGCAACGTTACTGGAGTATCAAAAAGCACAAGGTGTGCGATACTCAGGGACATGGCCAAGGAAAGGAAGGCTGAAAAACGACCACCTTTGAACAAGAAACATAAGATAAAACGTCAAGAATGGGACAAGAAATATCTTAAGACTGATTTTTCAAAGGTTTTATGGACTGATGAAATGAGTGACTCTTGATGGGCCAGAGGCTGGATCAGTAAAGGGCAGAGAGCTCCACTCAGACGCTAGCAAGGTGGAGGTGGGGTACTGGTATGGGCTGGTATCATCAAAGATGAACTTGTGGGACCTTTTCGGGTTGAGGATGGAGTGAAGCTCAACTCCCAGACCTACTGCCAGTTTCTGGAAGACAACTTCTTCAAGCAGTGGTACAGGAAGAAGTCGGTATCATTCAAGAAAAACATGATTTTCATGCAGGACAATGCTCCATCACATGCATCCAACTACTCCACAGCGCGGCTGGCCCGTAAAGGTCTAAAAGAAGAAAAAGTAATGACATGGCCCCCTTGTTCACCTGATCTGAACCCCATAGAGAACCTGTGGTCCATCATAAAATGTGAGATCTACAGGGAGGGAAAACAGTACACCTCTCGGAACAGTGTCTGGGAGGCTGTGGTGGCTGCTGCATGCAATGTTGATCGAAAACAGATCAAGCAACTGACAGAATCTATGGATGGAAGGCTGTTGAGTGTCATCATAAAGAAAGGTGGCTATATTGATCACAATTTTTTTTTGTTTTTGCATGTCAGAAATGTTTATTTCTAAATTTTGTGCACTGATATTGGTTTACCTGGTGAAATTAAACAAGTGAGATGGGATTATGTTTGGTTTTTATTAAGTTGCCTAATAATTCTGCACAGTAATAGTTACCTGCACAAACAGATGTCCTCCTAAGATAGCCAAATCTAAAAAAAAAACACTCCAACTTCCAAAAATATTAAGCTTGGATATTTGAGTCTTTTGGGTTGATTGAGAACATAGTTGTTGATCAATAATAAAAATAATCCTCTAAAATACAACTTGCCTAATAATTCTGCACACAGTGTATATATGTGTGTGTGTATTATTACTTTTTCCAATTGGGCTGTGTGTGTGTGTGTGTGCGCGCGCGTATATGTACTATATATATATGTGTATATATATATATATATATATATATGTGTGTGTATGTATATATATATATATATATATATATATATATATATATATATATATATATATATATATATATATATATATATATATATATAGTACAGACCAAAAGTTTGGACACACCTTATTTAAAGATTTTTCTGTATTTTCATGACCATGAAAATTGTACATTCACACTGAAGGCATCATAACTATGAATTACCACATGTGGAATTATATGCTTATCAAAAAAGTGTGAAACAACTGAAAATATGTCTTATATTCTAGGTTCTTCAAAGTAGCCTCCTTTTGCTTTGATGACTGCTTTGCACACTCTTGGCATTCTCTTGATGAGCTCAAGAGGTAGTCACCGGGAATGGTCTTCCAACAATCTTGAAGGAGTTCCCAGAGATGCTTAGCACTTGTTGGCCCTTTTGCCTTCATTCTGCGGTCCAGCTCACGCCAAACCATCTCGATTGGGTTCAGGTCTGGTGACTGTGGAGGCCAGGTCATCTGGCGTAGCATCCCATCACTCTCCTTCTTGGTCAAATAGCCCTTACACAGCCTGGAGGGGAGTTTGGGGTTATTGTCCTGTTGAAAAATAAATGATGGTCCAGCAAAACGCAAACCGGATGGAATAGCATGCCATTGCAAGATGTTGTGGTAGCCATGCTGGTTCAGTATGCCTTCAATTTTGAATAAATCCCCAACAGTGTCACCAGCAAAGCACCCCCACACTATCGCACCTCCTCCTCCATGCTTCACGGTGGGAACCAGGCATGTAGAATCCATCCGTTCACCTTTTCTGCGTCACAAAGACACAATGGTTGGAACCAAAGATCTCAAATTTGGACTCATCAGACCAAGCACAGATTTCCACTGGTCTTAATGTCCATTCCTTGTGTTCTTTAGCCCAAACAAGTCTCTTCTGCTTGTTGCCTGTCCTTAGCAGTGGTTTCCTAGCAGCTATTTTACCATGAAGGCCTGCTGCACAAAGTCTCCTCTTAACAGTTGTTGTAGAGATGTGTCTGCTGCTAGAACTCTGTGTGGCATTAACCTGGTTTCTAATCTGAGGTGCTGTTAACCTGCGATTTGTGAGGCTGGTGACTCGGATAAACTTATCCTCAGAAGCAGAGGTGACTCTTGGTCTTCCTTTCCTGGAGCGGTCCTCATGTGAGCCAGTTTCTTTTCAGCGCTTGATGGTTTTTGCAACTGCACTTGGGGACACTTTCAAAGTTTGCCCAATTTTTTGGACTGGCAGACCTTCATTTCTTAAAGTAATGATGGCCACTTGTTTTTCTTTACTTAGAATTTGTATTATGACAAGAAAAAAGCAGCTAACAGTCTATTCAGTAGGATTATCAGCTGTGTATCCACCAGACTTCTGCACAACACAACTGATGGTCCCAACCCCATTTATAAGGCAAGAAATCCCACTTATTAAACCTGACAGGGCACACCTGTGAAGTGAAAACCATTTCCGGTGACTACCTCTTGAAGCTCATCAAGATTGTGCAAAGCAGTCATCAAAGAAAAAGGTGGCTACTTTCAAGAACCTAGAATATAAGACGTATTTTCAGTTTCCCACTTTTTTGTTAAGTATATAATTCCACATGTGTTAATTCATAGTTTTGATGCCTTCAGTGTGAATGTACAATTTTCATAGTCATGAAAATACTGAAAAAAAAAAATCTTTAAATGAGGTGTGTCCAAACTTTTGGTCTGTACTATGTATGTATGTAATGTGTAATATAATTATATATATATATAATTATAAGAAAGGCTTCTTGACTGGCAACCCTACTGCTCTTAGCCGTAGCACCACAGTTTGGCGACTAACTTTCACCCCATATTCTTCGTTCATTTCGTGCAAAATCTGTACAGCACTTTTTACGGATATCAGATACTGACTATCTATTAATAATGTGATCAACTTTGGAGGAAATTTTCCGTGGTTGTCCACCTCTAGGTTTGTCTGCTGTTCCATAACCTTCTTTTACTTTCACACTTAAAAAAAAAAAAAAAAAGCAAAACTTTTTGCTGCTACTCTGTCCCTGTTAGACGCACCATCTAACGGTGGAGGATGACACCCTAAAAAAAAAAAAAATGCCATTTTGCCCCCGCTCAATGAGGACTGTCCCCAGCAGTTATATAATGTTTCTTTGATTTTAGATTTGGCCTGTTAGGGACTGCTAGGGACAGTCCTTGTGATTTTCTTTAGGTGTGTTAAGTGTTTCAATTGGGGCTGGTCGCTCAGCCTCTCATTTATTTATAT
This sequence comes from Phyllobates terribilis, assembly GCF_046119375.1. NCBI lineage: Eukaryota > Metazoa > Chordata > Amphibia > Anura > Dendrobatidae > Phyllobates > Phyllobates terribilis. The sequence goes on along the minus strand of NW_027362761.1, from coordinate 178,488,372 downwards.
ATTTGTAAATTACTTGCTACGGCTTTAGCATTAATCATTTTAATGCATAGCTAATAAAGGACCTCTTACCACAGTAGTGGGGTGCTGCCATTTTCACGTATTGTGGTGAGGATAAGGACATCACCCTTGTCCTTATACTTGACCATCAGCAGTGTGTTACTACATTTTCATCTGCTCTCACTATTTATGAGCTGTGGCTCAATTAGCGAAGCCTCTCTGGTTTTTAGAGCACAATACTGCACTCTGCAGTAGCTCTGGCAGAAAGGGAATTGAAGAGTGGGATGCTGGTGTTAAAATTATTCACATAGAAGAGGTAATGTAATCCTTATCAAGCAGTGTGTGCACCAATTTTCCCACTCACTCTTAGGGCAGGAGGTTTAATCCAGATGTCTCTCTCTAAATCTGTGATTGTACTCTTACAGTTTATACATTTTGATTCCATACCCTGCTCTCTCTGTGGGTAGGTATTGCTGGAATTTAAGCCTTCCGTTGAAGACCTACAGTCAGGTCCATATATATTTGGACAGAGACAACATTTTTCTAATTTTGGTTCTAGACATTACCACAATGAATTTTAAACAAAACAATTCAGATGCAGTTGAAGTCCAGACTTCCAGCTTTCATTTGAGGGTATCCACATGTTAGGGTGGCACATGTTAAGGAGCTGAAACTCCTAAACCCTTCATCCAATTTTAATGTGGATACCCTCAAATGAAAGCTGAAAGTCTGAACTTCAACTGCATCTGAATTGTTTTGTTTAAAATTCATTGTGGTAATGTCTAGAACCAAAATTAGAAAAATGTTGTCTCTGTCCAAATATATATGGACCTAACTGTATCTACACATGTCTTTCTGGAGGAATGTAATCACTTCAGCAAGAAATTTGCTGAAGTCTAATGACCGGCCTAATGTTGAATAGGCGGTCAAAGTTGGGGTCATCTTGCGGAGGATATTATGTATTATAAAGCCATATCGTTGCCTCAAGGTGTGCTTAAAATTGGAGTATTGTATAGAATATCTGTAAGAAGACGAAACACTGCAGAACCAAAACAGAAAAGACACGTTGCAGAGGGGACGAGATTAATCAGGACTCCGGGTCAAGTGACGTCAGGGAGATCAGTTCAGGAGACAAAAGGCGCATGCGCAATTTCTGAGATTTTGACGCCAAGAGGAGAGATGGAAGGAGCCGCAGCAGTGTTAGGAGCAGAAGTGCCATGCCTCCGCCCAGCCCAGATGACGACGGTCAAGACCCGAGTGACACCAGTCAAGGTTCCAAGCCCGGATGTCGACGGTCAACCCGTGAAGATAGTCCAGGTTCTTCACGCGGGTGACACTGGTCAACAGGACGGAAGCAGGCTACAACGGCACGGTTCTAAGACTTGCACGTCAGTGGCAGGATGTCACAGAAGTGCTAGAGACGCTAGATTGGGGATTCGTGTTCGGGCCGGCGACAATAGAGGACTCATGAGACTGGTTGTTACCTCCAGCAGGGACATGTGGTACCGGGCACAAACCGAGGTGAGACCATTAGTCAGACGGGGACCAGCAGGTGTCAGAGTGACACAGCGAGAGTGGATAGATGTCAGTAGGGTGACCAGGCAGCGATTTGTGACAGAATTAGAATACTGTCCAGGTTTTCAAGGACTGCCCTTCGTCTGGTATAGTCCATGACAATTTAGTCCCTTTTCTCTGGCAAATTATCTTGGACTGCCAGCCCCTGAATTCCAGTATGTTCTTATAGTTTATTCTCTTATGTGAATTTCTGTTTATTCTACTGCCAAACTTTGTGAATATTGTTACTGTATTATCCATGCTTCATCATTAATATTAGCTTGTTAAATAAAAGAAATAGATAGCTGGAACAACAATGTCTCCACTGTTGCATTCTCTTCACCTTCTTGCATATCCATACTCCAATATTGACAGAGTTCTTGCTTCTTTATCACCATGTGAAGAACAAGGCCCCAAAATGTTAATATTTCTGTTGCATCTATGGGAGTCCAGTTACTTAATGATGAATAGGGGTTTTGGGCAAGAAATTATTGGGCATATAAATTGGTCTGGACCACCATGTGATTTACAAAATTCTCAGAGAGAGACTTTGAAATGGTCAATTTCTGTAAGGCATGTAGTTGGTGGGGTCTACAGGTGGTCACTACCTATGGGTGTTGCTTCATCTGCTGTCCATGGGGCGTCTACATGGGGGTTATTTTTCACTAGAGGTGTAGGAGGAAAAAAAATAGGGGAATGTGGCATCCTCTTCCTCACTATTGTTGTCAGAAGCAAGGATGCATCCTCAGCTGAATATAGCCTTTTGAGAAGAGTGGACAATAAAACTTTTATTTTATATTGTTTTTGCAGGTGTACCATGCTTTTGTAGTGTTTGTACTCTGCTTCTGTGGTGTTTGTACTCTGCTTCTGTGGTGTTTGTACTCTGCTTCTGTGGTGTTTGTAGTGTTTGTACTCTGCTTCTGTGGTGTTTGTACTCTGCTTCTGTGGTGTTTGTACTCTGCTTCTGTAGTGTTTGTACTCTGCTTCTGTGGTGTTTGTACTCTGCTTCTGTGGTGTTTGTACTCTGCTTCTGTAGTGTTTGTACTCTGCTTCTGTAGTGTTTGTACTCTGCTTCTGTGGTGTTTGTACTCTGCTTCTGTAGTGTTTGTACTATGCTTCTGTAGTGTTTGTACTCTGCTTCTGTAGTGCTTGTACTCTGCTTCTGTAGTGCTTGTACTCTGCTTCTGTAGTGCTTGTACTCTGCTTCTGTGGTGTTTGTAGTGTTTGTACTATGCTTCTGTAGTGTTTGTACTCTGCTTCTGTAGTGTTTGTACTCTGCTTCTGTAGTGTTTGTACTCTGCTTCTGTGGTGTTTGTACTCTGCTTCTGTGGTGTTTGTACTCTGCTTCTGTGGTGTTTGTACTCTGCTTCTGTAGTGTTTGTACTCTGCTTCTGTAGTGTTTGTACTCTGCTTCTGTGGTGTTTGTACTCTGCTTCTGTAGTGTTTGTACTCTGCTTCTGTAGTGTTTGTACTATGCTTCTGTGGTGTTTGTACTCTGCTTCTGTAGTGTTTGTACTCTGCTTCTGTAGTGTTTGTACTCTGCTTTTGTGGTGTTTGTACTCTGCTTCTGTAGTGTTTGTACTCTGCTTCTGTAGTGTTTGTACTATGCTTCTGTGGTGTTTGTACTCTGCTTCTGTAGTGTTTGTACTATGCTTCTGTGGTGTTTGTACTCTGCTTCTGTAGTGTTTGTACTATGCTTCTGTGGTGTTTGTACTCTGCTTCTGTAGTGTTTGTACTGTTTGTACTCTGCTTCTGTAGTGTTTGTACTCTGCTTCTGTAGTGTTTGTACTCTGCTTCTGTAGTGTTTGTACTATGCTTCTGTAGTGTTTGTACTCTGCTTCTGTGGTGTTTGTAGTGTTTGTACTATGCTTCTGTGGTGTTTGTACTCTGCTTCTGTGGTGTTTGTACTCTGCTTCTGTAGTGTTTGTACTATGCTTCTGTGGTGTTTGTACTCTGCTTCTGTAGTGTTTGTACTGTTTGTACTCTGCTTCTGTAGTGTTTGTACTCTGCTTCTGTAGTGTTTGTACTCTGCTTCTGTAGTGTTTGTACTATGCTTCTGTAGTGTTTGTACTCTGCTTCTGTGGTGTTTGTAGTGTTTGTACTATGCTTCTGTGGTGTTTGTACTCTGCTTCTGTGGTGTTTGTACTCTGCTTCTGTGGTGTTTGTACTCTGCTTCTGTAGTGTTTGTACTCTGCTTCTGTAGTGTTTGTACTCTGCTTCTGTAGTGTTTGTACTATGCTTCTGTGGTGTTTGTACTCTGCTTCTGTGGTGTTTGTACTCTGCTTCTGTAGTGTTTGTACTCTGCTTCTGTAGTGCTTGTACTCTGCTTCTGTGGTGTTGTTTGTACTCTGCTTCTGTGGTGTTTGTACTCTGCTTCTGTGGTGTTTGTACTCTGCTTCTGTAGTGTTTGTACTCTGCTTCTGTGGTGTTTGTACTCTGCTTCTGTAGTGTTTGTACTCTGCTTCTGTGGTGTTTGTACTCTGCTTCTGTGGTGTTTGTACTCTGCTTCTGTAGTGTTTGTACTCTGCTTCTGTAGTGTTTGTACTCTGCTTCTGTAGTGTTTGTACTCTGCTTCTGTGGTGTTTGTACTCTGCTTCTGTGGTGTTTGTACTCTGCTTCTGTAGTGTTTGTACTCTGCTTCTGTGGTGTTTGCACTCTGCTTCTGTGGTGTTTGTACTCTGCTTCTGTAGTGTTTGTACTCTGCTTCTGTGGTGTTTGTACTCTGCTTCTGTAGTGTTTGTACTCTGCTTCTGTGGTGTTTGTACTCTCCTTCTGTGGTGTTTGTACTCTGCTTCTGTGGTGTTTGTACTCTGCTTCTGTGGTGTTTGTACTCTGCTTCTGTAGTGTTTGTACTCTGCTTCTGTGGTGTTTGTACTCTGCTTCTGTGGTGTTTGTACTCTGCTTCTGTGGTGTTTGTACTCTGCTTCTGTGGTGTATGTACTCTGCTTCTGTGGTGTTTGTACTCTGCTTCTGTGGTGTTTGTACTCTGCTTCTGTGGTGTTTGTACTCTGCTTCTGTAGTGTTTGTACTCTGCTTCTGTGGTGTTTGTACTCTGCTTCTGTGGTGTTTGTACTCTGCTTCTGTGGTGTTTGTACTCTGCTTCTGTGGTGTATGTACTCTGCTTCTGTGGTGTTTGTACTCTGCTTCTGTGGTGTTTGTACTCTGCTTCTGTGGTGTTTGTACTCTGCTTCTGTGGTGTTTGTACTCTGCTTCTGTGGTGTTTGTACTCTGCTTCTGTGGTGTTTGTAGTGTTTGTACTCTGCTTCTGTGGTGTTTGTACTATGCTTCTGTGGTGTTTGTACTCTGCTTCTGTAGTGTTTGTACTCTGCTTCTGTAGTGTTTGTACTATGCTTCTGTGGTGTTTGTACTCTGCTTCTGTGGTGTTTGTACTCTGCTTCTGTAGTGTTTGTACTCTGCTTCTGTAGTGCTTGTACTCTGCTTCTGTGGTGTTGTTTGTACTCTGCTTCTGTGGTGTTTGTACTCTGCTTCTGTGGTGTTTGTACTCTGCTTCTGTAGTGTTTGTACTCTGCTTCTGTGGTGTTTGTACTCTGCTTCTGTAGTGTTTGTACTCTGCTTCTGTAGTGTTTGTACTCTGCTTCTGTAGTGTTTGTACTATGCTTCTGTGGTGTTTGTACTCTGCTTCTGTGGTGTTTGTACTCTGCTTCTGTAGTGTTTGTACTCTGCTTCTGTAGTGCTTGTACTCTGCTTCTGTGGTGTTGTTTGTACTCTGCTTCTGTGGTGTTTGTACTCTGCTTCTGTGGTGTTTGTACTCTGCTTCTGTAGTGTTTGTACTCTGCTTCTGTGGTGTTTGTACTCTGCTTCTGTAGTGTTTGTACTCTGCTTCTGTGGTGTTTGTACTCTGCTTCTGTGGTGTTTGTACTCTGCTTCTGTAGTGTTTGTACTCTGCTTCTGTAGTGTTTGTACTCTGCTTCTGTAGTGTTTGTACTCTGCTTCTGTGGTGTTTGTACTCTGCTTCTGTGGTGTTTGTACTCTGCTTCTGTAGTGTTTGTACTCTGCTTCTGTGGTGTTTGCACTCTGCTTCTGTGGTGTTTGTACTCTGCTTCTGTAGTGTTTGTACTCTGCTTCTGTGGTGTTTGTACTCTGCTTCTGTAGTGTTTGTACTCTGCTTCTGTGGTGTTTGTACTCTCCTTCTGTGGTGTTTGTACTCTGCTTCTGTGGTGTTTGTACTCTGCTTCTGTGGTGTTTGTACTCTGCTTCTGTAGTGTTTGTACTCTGCTTCTGTGGTGTTTGTACTCTGCTTCTGTGGTGTTTGTACTCTGCTTCTGTGGTGTTTGTACTCTGCTTCTGTGGTGTATGTACTCTGCTTCTGTGGTGTTTGTACTCTGCTTCTGTGGTGTTTGTACTCTGCTTCTGTGGTGTTTGTACTCTGCTTCTGTAGTGTTTGTACTCTGCTTCTGTGGTGTTTGTACTCTGCTTCTGTGGTGTTTGTACTCTGCTTCTGTGGTGTTTGTACTCTGCTTCTGTGGTGTATGTACTCTGCTTCTGTGGTGTTTGTACTCTGCTTCTGTGGTGTTTGTACTCTGCTTCTGTGGTGTTTGTACTCTGCTTCTGTGGTGTTTGTACTCTGCTTCTGTGGTGTTTGTACTCTGCTTCTGTGGTGTTTGTAGTGTTTGTACTCTGCTTCTGTGGTGTTTGTACTATGCTTCTGTGGTGTTTGTACTCTGCTTCTGTAGTGTTTGTACTCTGCTTCTGTGGTGTTTGTACTCTGCTTCTGTGGTGTTTGTACTCTGCTTCTGTGGTGTTTGTACTCTGCTTCTGTAGTGTTTGTACTCTGCTTCTGTGGTGTTTGTACTCTGCTTCTGTGGTGTTTGTACTCTGCTTCTGTGGTGTTTGTACTCTGCTTCTGTAGTGTTTGTACTCTGCTTCTGTGGTGTTTGTACTCTGCTTCTGTGGTGTTTGTACTCTGCTTCTGTAGTGTTTGTACTCTGCTTCTGTGGTGTTTGTACTCTGCTTCTGTAGTGTTTGTACTCTGCTTCTGTAGTGTTTGTACTCTGCTTCTGTGGTGTTTGTACTCTGCTTCTGTGGTGTTTGTACTCTGCTTCTGTAGTGCTTGTACTCTGCTTCTGTAGTGTTTGTACTCTGCTTCTGTGGTGTTTGTACTCTGCTTCTGTGGTGTTTGTACTCTGCTTCTGTGGTGTTTGTACTCTGCTTCTGTGGTGTTTGTACTCTGCTTCTGTAGTGTTTGTACTCTGCTTCTGTGGTGTTTGTACTCTGCTTCTGTGGTGTTTGTACTCTGCTTCTGTGGTGTTTGTAGTGTTTGTACTCTGCTTCTGTAGTGTTTGTACTCTGCTTCTGTGGTGTTTGTACTCTGATTCTGTGGTGTTTGTACTCTGCTTCTGTGGTGTTTGTACTCTGCTTCTGTAGTGTTTGTACTATGCTTCTGTAGTGTTTGTACTCTGCTTCTGTGGTGTTTGTACTCTGATTCTGTGGTGTTTGTACTCTGCTTCTGTGGTGTTTGTACTCTGCTTCTGTAGTGTTTGTACTCTGCTTCTGTAGTGTTTGTACTCTGCTTCTGTGGTGTTTGTACTCTGCTTCTGTGGTGTTTGTACTCTGCTTCTGTGGTGTTTGTACTCTGCTTCTGTGGTGTTTGTACTCTGCTTCTGTGGTGTTTGTACTCTGTTTCTGTAGTGTTTGTACTCTGCTTCTGTGGTGTTTGTACTATGCTTCTGTAGTGTTTGTACTATGCTTCTGTAGTGTTTGTACTATGCTTCTGTAGTGTTTGTACTCTGCTTCTGTAGTGTTTGTACTCTGCTTCTGTGGTGTTTGTACTCTGCTTCTGTGGTGTTTGTACTCTGCTTCTGTAGTGCTTGTACTCTGATTCTGTGGTGTTTGTAGTGTTTGTACTCTGCTTCTGTAGTGTTTGTACTCTGCTTCTGTAGTGTTTGTACTCTGCTTCTGTGGTGTTTGTACTCTGCTTCTGTGGTGTTTGTACTCTGCTTCTGTAGTGTTTGTACTCTGCTTCTGTGGTGTTTGTAGTGTTTGTACTCTGCTTCTGTAGTGTTTGTACTCTGCTTCTGTAGTGTTTGTACTCTGCTTCTGTGGTGTTTGTACTCTGCTTCTGTGGTGTTTGTACTCTGCTTCTGTAGTGTTTGTACTCTGCTTCTGTGGTGTTTGTACTATGCTTCTGTGGTGTTTGTACTCTGCTTCTGTGGTGTTTGTACTCTGCTTCTGTAGTGTTTGTACTATGCTTCTGTGGTGTTTGTACTCTGCTTCTGTAGTGTTTGTACTCTGCTTCTGTGGTGTTTGTACTCTGCTTCTGTAGTGTTTG